>NC_061511.1:65990072-66087378 GCF_022539505.1 Lolium rigidum
AGCATCACCATGTCAGCAAGCACGCACACCCTCTCTCACGCACGCTCGTACCATCCCTGGCTCGAAATACGCCCTACATTGGCCAAACCACGCGCGCCCAGACAAGCCCATGCCGGCCACGTCGCGCCAGAGCGTGCACTGGCACGTCTCTGGACACGACAGAACGTCTACTCGCCTCGCTGCGTCAACGCTCCCCTCGCCTTCTCCCTTTGCACGTGCGATCACCACTGCACCAGCTACACCGTAGACACGCTCATAGGCTCGCGGAAGCAACGTCTCTGTCGCCATGATCAAAGGTTTGCCGCCAGTAATGCGGCACTCATTTGCACGCGCTCGATCAATCCTGTCACTCATTTGAAGCACTAGCTAGACGTTGAGCATCGCCTAGACGTTGCCTACCGCACACGCACGCTACCTTGCCCCTTCGCCGCTCGAATCGATGGCGCCATGGATGACCTCCACGGGCACCCACAGCACACGCGCGCCACTATAAAATAGAACCAACCCTGCGCCTCATTCTCCACACCATTCGACTCCCCTCCTTCTCCTCGATCTCCTCGACCTCTTCTCCACCTCGATTACGCCTCCAGTCGCCGGAATTGAGCCGGAGTTCGCCGGAGCCCGCAACAGAGGTTGTCGTCGATTGCGACCACCTCATTCTCTCCTGCGACCCTTCATCGAACCGCCGTCGTCTCCAACGCTGATCGCCCGCCTCGCCGACCCTGCTGGACGCCGGTAAGGCCCTCGTCGCGACCCTCTGGCCGCCGGTAGGGTTAGCTCTCTGGCGAGCCATGTCGAGGAAGGTGGCGACCCAGAGCCGTTCGATCCTCTTTAATCCAACGCACCGCATCATCCTGTACCGCTTCGGCGATTAGAACTCATTGACAGCTGGGTCCCACCAGTCAGGCGGCCCGCTGTGTGCGTGGCAAGCTAGTTGGGCTGGCCCATTTCCCTCTCGCTCGTTCGGGCCCGTTAGCATTTCCCGCCTAAGCCCAAAATTCAAATTCGAATAGATTGTTTCAGTTTGAATTCAATACTAGCCTTTGCTAGAATTTAAATAATTTCAAACCTACGAATCCAAATTTAGTGAATCAAAATGTTCTAGAATCCCTATGAAATGATCTAACTAATCCCACTGGTTTCAATTCAAAATTCATTCTAGAACCTCTGCAATAAAAATGACAAATCAGTAACTTTTCAAACTTCAAATAAATTTAGAAAATCAACCATATTGAATTTTGAGGTGATTCCACCTCTCATAATTCAAATTTCACAAACTATAATTGTTTATGTAAAAATATCATATGGGTACTGTACATGATCATGGGCTAGAATCAAAAATTGGCTAGGTAGTCAATACTAGCCCATTTCAAATATTTTCAAATTTAGGAATTTAAATCTATGAGGTGTATCACCTCATTTAAATCATCTTTCCAAGTGGTATGAAGTAATGTGATGACCCTTGTTGAAGGGTCTCATACTTGCTCACTTGTGGAACTTAAATCAAAGTAGTATTGAAATCACATGAGATGATGAATATCATTTAAATCATTTTTCTCAAATGATTGTGTTGACCTTGGTCAACATGTGATCATACATGGTTATTTGAAAAGATTAAATCTTAAGAAGATTCAATGAGAGGATATTATTTCTCCAAAGAACTAAAGAAAAACTCTAATTCACATTTCAATGAGAGGAAATTATTTCTCTAATACTAAGTAAGAAAACCCTAGCATAATTTTGGATAAATATTAAGTAGTGATGCTAGATCATTTGTGTGAGCCATTAAGGCTAATTAAGTCTACTTAAGTGTTGTTTGGTGATTGTATCCTCGTATTCGTTTATAGACGCTAGTACCGGAGACTATCAAGAGGAAGAGGTTTTCTACCAAGAGGAAGAAGAAGAAAACTTTGATCTCCTCACCAATCAAGGAAAGCTATTACCAATGCAAGCTAGACTAGTGCAAAGCTCTACAAGAGCAAGGCACCATTACATTTTACCTTATGCCTAATGATCCTATTCCAAGTTTTTACTTTGCAAGCTTTATTAAACTTTATTTATCAAAGTTACTTTTTGATTTATGATTCACTGGGTTTAGTTATAGAGTAGTACAAGAGCATCACACTTATCCTAGAGAGCTATAAGCTATTTATCACCCCTCATAAATAGTTGCTAGTGCTAAACAATTAAAAGTAACTACTCTAGTTGGGGACTTGTGAAATGAAATGACTTTGAAAAATTGGAATGATGAGTCATTCTATTGAAAGATTTTGAAGGTGAATATGACTGGTGAATGACTTGGTGACTTTTACAAAACTGATGGTTGGGTTCGGATGCGATACCATTCCAATTCTTAAGTGCCCCCACAATACCTGAATCTGGGATAAGGCTTGACTGGAAACTTATGTATTTTAGTATGGGTTCCCTCTGAACAAGCGTCATAGGGGTTATGCCGAGGCTGCCTCCATTAAAAGTGAAATGACGTGAAATGAGGTGAATGTCCTACCCAAGCCCTGTGCAGTTCCCGAGTTGACGGTTTGTTTTCACCGGGAGGCCAAGCTCATGGGGAGAGGTGCCTATACTAGGGTATGTAAATAAAAGGTTAGGATTGGTAGTTCGCATACTGCGTACGATAAATCAGGGCCAGTTACCCCTGATGAACTATTGCAATTGTTGTGGCACAAGTGTACAACCTCTGCAGAGTTTAACCTATTCGAATAGCCGCGTCTGCGGTCATGGACAGTTGGAAAGGCCATACTGTTCCGTCATCATATTTTTTCTAAAAATATGAATGGTGACTTGTGACTTGAATTGAAAGGTGACTTTGACTTTGAATCACAACTGAGTTGTGGGAATGACACTAATGTTCCCACTTGAGTTAAGTTAGGCAAATGAAGAGGTTTTACTTATTAAAGTACTTATGAAATAAAACTGATTTTATGCAAATGAAACTAGAGCTTAGAACCCCCTTACTATAGTTGATAGTATTTACCTTAGTATTAGTTTGCGAGTACTTTAAAAGTACTCATGGTACGTGTCCCTGGCTATTCAAATGGCCAGACTATGAAGAGGAGTATCAGAACCCGGAAGAAGGACAACAGGACGTCTACGACAACTAGGATCACTCATGACGTCAACAGTTGCCTGTGAAATAAATGGACTACTACTATGCTACTTCGCTTCCGCTATGTGTTTTGTAATTGATCAATAGATCATCTATTATTGTAATGAGACTAGATCATGTGATCCTTTAATTTGTAAGACTATTATGTGTTGTAATGAATGATGTGTTGTGATATCAATCTATTATATCTCGCAAAAACAATATTCATGGGATTGCGATGAATGGCATAATAGGCATCTGGAAGTAAAAATCCGGGTGTTGACACTAATATATGAGCGCATTGACTCCTTTGGCTTATGGTGGCATTGGCGTAGTTCTTCGATCCTGATGGGCCTCTTGTATGTGTCTTATAAGTTTTTGACAAAAGCGTCGACTAGATCTTCCTAGGACCTGATATATCCTTTCGGCAGGCCTCTCAGCCATGCTCGTGCCGAGTCCTTGAGGTACAGTTGTAGACATTGCATCGCCACCACTTGGTTTCCCTTGTGCAGGATCACAATCTGCAGGTAGTCGTCTATCCACGACCTCGGCTCCTGCTGACCGTCATATGTGGCAATATCAGTGGGTGTTGGCTTGAATCTCTTTGGTGGCATCGCCTCTTAAATCTTATGGCTCAGGAAATTAGCACCGCGAAGTTCACTGTCGTGTTCTTGAATTTCTTCAGAATCGTCGCTATCAAAGCCAGCACGTGCGGCGCGTCGGCGGCGAGCCATGTCGATTTTGCTCTGTGTGATATCGTCGTGAGCGTCCTTTGAGGAAGAGCGGTGTCGAGAACCACTGCCGTGATGTGAAGATTTTTCCTTCCTAGGGATGAGCTTGTCGCCGATGATTTCGAGGCTTTCCAAGGCACCCCGATGAGCTGGTGCCATCGGATCATCAGACGGTGGCTGATTATTGATCAGATAAGCTGCGAAATTTTTGGTTGCTCGTTCAACAGTTTTGGGCCTGAGCATTCCCGCTGTATCCATCGTCATGAAGGAGTTGGAGAGGTTCGATGTGATCTCTCTTGCGTCCACCTCAGAAAGGCGGGGGGTGCGTGGGTGAAACCTCCCGGGCCCCCTGGTTGCTTCTAGATGCACTCCCAAGAGAAGATAGCCCGCTTCATCGCTCGCTTGATAGATCGGCTGCCTGCCGGCGTCGATCAAGGTCAGCTTGCTCCTTGGCTAACCGAGAACGATTCTTCTCGAGAATAACGTGATAAGAGTTGAGGGTGCCTGCCGATACTCTGACAGGGAGGCAGGTGTTTTTGACCACAGCGTTGCGAGCCACATCCCAATCTTCCCCGGAGACAGAGAAAGTGCTATTGACGTTGTTGCCGCTGGCCTCGCCATCTCGTCGTCGCTCAACGTTGGCGCGCGGGGTGTGCTCACTCGTAGAGATCTCAACTCCCGTTCAAGGGTTGATGACGACGCATACTTGGTGATGAGCCAGTTGCGTCGTGGTCAAGGGGACGGTGCCGTTATGTTTGCCAATGCTTTCTTCATCGGAGGAGTACTTGACGCTGCATACGAAAGGAGAGGCGTCCGAGCCAAGATCGTGCATGGTGTCGCAGTCGAGGCAGTAATACGATGTCAGATCTGATGACTCAGAGTCATCAGACCTGACAAACATGGCAGACATGGTGTGGCATGATGATGATGATGAAGATGTCGGAGCCGGCACTGGTGACGCAGTGGTTGTTGGAGTAGCAGCTGATAGATCGGCCACGGTTGGTGATGAAGCGGTGGACGTAGCAGTAGATGAAGTCGCGGCTGCTGTTGCGCCCGAAGTAATCGGGTCCGGGAGCTGAAGGACGCCACCAACACTGACGCGTAAGTGGACGCTCCCGCAGGCCCGAGAAGGCAGAACGCGACGCATCAGCGTGAGGAGTGAACTCGAAGAACGGCGATGATGGAGCCGATGGTGGTGGTGATGCCGGCGAAGGTGCAGTCGATACGGTCAGAATAGCCGATGAAGCGCCTTGTACCAGCAGGTTTTCCATAGGCGGCGCCAATTGACGAGGGGCTCCTCGGCAATGCCCACCATGAGGGGCTTAGGGTTGACGGAATCCTGCAAGTTAGCACGAGGCATTGGATACCAAACGAACAGAAGACGAGATTTACCCAGGTACGGGACCCTCGATGAGGTAAAACCCTTACTCCTGCTTATCTATCTTGATTTAATGATGAAAAAAGTTACAATGGGGCAGCCGATAGACTGCGTTGTGGTGAACTCGCTGGAAGACAAGGTTTCTAAGGTTGGTGTATGCTAGGTTGTATGGTTGTGTAAGCGTAAGATTCGGCAGGCCCTCTCCTGGCCTTTATATAGGATGCCAGATCCCGAGGGTCCTTCCCGAACTCGACTAGATTATATTAAGATAATATAATCTATCATTTCCTTTGTCGACGTCTCCTCACCTTGTCCGTTAAGAATCCGTCTCCTTTCATCTTTTCTCTGGTACAACCGACGTGCGTGCCCACCTTGGGTTATGGCAACTCTCGTGAGCCCCTTGTTGGACCGGAGGAGGTATGCCAATGTTGGATACCCAAAGGGTAATGCCCACATCATCTGTGCCGGCCTTTTTGACTATACGGCCAATCACACCAGGATATTTGGCCCGACCCGCGGGCTAACTGGGCCGGCCCAGACAACAAGTTGACTTGTCAAACTAGGCCAACTGGCCCGGCCCGCGACCTAGATGGGCCGGTCCAGTTATTTTTTTGGATAGGCACACCTTGTCACCCGGCCCGGCCCGGCCCGGCCCATTCTATCTAAAAAAATAGCTGACCCGACCCGTAAACGAAATAGGCCGGGCCAACAATTTTTATTGGGCCTGCCTGTTAATACTTGGTAGGCCTTGTGTGGGTATACCATCTACCACGGGTTTTCAGCCAGTTAACGGTATTACTGGATAGTTAACGACGTCTGCCACGTGTCAGTTTGCATGTCGTCAGCAGTCAACGACCTCCCAAAAATACTTTTGCAACGGTCCGATTTTTCGTGGCCAAAAGGCACCCAAATGCGACACATAGAAAATAAAAAAATTCAAATTAATTTTTTTTATTTTGAGCGAACCCGTACTTGAAAGTAGTAGACCTAAGGATGGTACATACACCGGATGGACAAACCCTATAACCAATTCGTAGATCCTCCATATGTAGAGCACGTAGGACTTTGAAACCAAATATATACGTTATCCACAATGGAAAAGAATGGGCCAAGCCGATCCGTTGTTGGCTCTGAAAGTGCATTTGCTAAGATTCCACTTCAACAAAAGAAAATGGCATACCTATATGGTGGACTTGATTTTACCAAAGATGATGTTGGGCGAACCAACTAGGAGAGAAATTCAGCCAAGTTTCTACCTAGGATGCTTGCGGAGGGTTTCTGGTAACAAAATTATAGTTTGAACATTTTTTGAATCAGAACAAATATCAAATCTGAAAAAGAATTTAAATCAGCAAAAACGAAAGAAACCAACAACAACCGAAAATGAATCAAGAGGAACCAAAGAAACCTGAAAAAAACCCAGGAAAATCGGAAATTAAGGAAAAAAATCCGTACAAACTAGAAACTAATGGGCTGGCCCGCCCCGTCCGCCGCTTCGGGCGGGAAAGAATCGCTGCCGCACAACCTGAGACGCCTTGGGGACTGGCTATGGCCCGTGGGCTTAGGGAGGTGTGCTTGTGGGGCCTCACGAGCCATTCTAGACTTAGGGCGGCGCGGCTCGCCGCCGACGAAGCCGCGGCGGTTCCAGCAACGGCGAAACGCAACGGCGCCGCCGGCAACGAATACGGCCTGCGTTCAAGCTGCCTCCGTCCCCAGCTGGCCTTCCGCCTTTGCACTGCCCGGCTACACATTTCCGCTGGTTAGTTTGTTTTCCCTGTCCTCTAGTTGCGGGAACAGAACCGGGATCCGTCCGAGGCGCACGCGCAGGAGTTAGGAACTAGTCGGATTTGAAGTCCGAATCTTTCCGGACTCATAGTCGTATTATCTGCCTACTCGGATTTGGACTATCTCCTACTCGGATTATTAGAGTTAGTTCAGCTGTCCTATAAATGCTACCCTGCCAACTCGGTTGAATTAAGTGTTGCTTGGTAGCGCCAGAAGCAACCATATCTAGACTTAGGGCATCGATTGTGCAATTGCCCCAATGGAGGCGTGTAGTGTCGCCAGGATAATGAGCTTAGGGCATCTGGACTTGAGAATTATGCACAAGCTGCTGGCTCTTTCTCCCGGTTCACACATGAAATTCAGAAAAGACCCGCCATTGATGGAGACCGAGACCGAGACCGTGGTGCAAAATCCGCCGGAGCTGCCGCTGGATGTATTAATAGATATCTTTGCCCTCCTAGAGATCCCTGACTTCATACGCGCTGGCTCTGTCTGCTCCGCCTGGCACTCCGCGTATACCATCCTACACAGCCAGCTTGAGCAGTACAGACGGGGCCAGACACCTTGCCTCCTCTACACCTCTGAGTCTGTTGGTGACAACGTAGCTTGTCTCTACAGCCTCGCAGAAAAGAGGGTCTACAATATTACTCTTCCGGATCCACCCATCCGTAGTAGGCATCTGATTGGGTCCTCCCATGGCTGGTTAGTTACCGCCGATGACAAGTCCGAGCTTCATCTTCTTAATCCGATAACTGGCCAACAGATAGCTCTCCCGCCCATCATCACCATTGAGCACGTAAAGCCGATCTTAGATGATGCCGGTGCAATTAGTAAATATAAATGGTGTGATGATGTGACAATCTATGCTCTGGACGAGTTTCGTGACGGGCTCTACTTCAAGGCATTTGTGTTTCCTGATCCATCCACAGGAAGCTACATTGTAGTTCTCATCCTCATTTCAGAATGCCAGCTTTTGTTTGCAAGGGTAGGTGATTGTAAGTGGACATTGCTGCCGCCGGGTTCGGACTGTTATCAACAATGCATCCACATAGATGGTCTGTTGTACGCATTCACGAGAACCGGAGGAATCGATGCTTTTGATCTCACTGGTCATACCATCACAAGGAGTATTATTGTAGACGAGATGGAGAATTACATTAGTGACAAGGATGGTTGGATATATGCTGTTCAGACCCCATGTGGTGATCTATTTGCAAGTTTGCAGGCAAACTGAAGTCACAAAAGATATCCTGATAGAGACTGAGAAAATACAGGTATATAAAGCTGACATGACAGCAAAAAAACTTGTGAAAATGAACGGCTTGCGTGATCATGTGTTGTTTCTTGGTCGTAGTCAGTCGCAGTGCCTTAGTGCTGAAGAATATCCGCAGCTGAAGACAAATTGTGTTTATTTCACTGATGACGAGACATATGTTTCGAAGTATAAGAATGATCGCCGGGATATTGGTATTCTCAACTTGGAAAATGACGACAGGGAAGAAATTGCATCCAAGCTTTGGTGCAACTGGCCAAATCCCATATGGATAACACCCAATATCACAAGGATGAACATGGGGTTGTAAAGATAGTTAATGTACTGTATTATTTGAGTATCTACCTTCTCGAATGCTATTAGAGGATGTCTAATAGGACCATGTTGACCAAAATTTCCTAATTTTGAGGCCAAATGCTATGACACAGAGGCATGTTCTGTTTCTCTGTTCTTCATACCTGGTCTCTTATATTTTAAATGGCTTTTATTTTCTGAACTGTCCAATCTGTTATGTTTCACGGTTCACATACTATCTTCTACATTCAGGATAGTCTAACATAGAACCATAGTTTTAGATTTTAACCACATTTTCTGAGGTGATTCCTTTCATCCAACACAGCCTATGATTTGTCCGTGCCTATCACAAAAACTAGCATTTAGACTTCATATGTCGGCTCATGCATGGCACGGAGATACCCTGCAACTCCAAGCCTGCATGTCCTCTACACGCTAGTTAATCAGTGATCCACTAACTGGGCATACTGTGGCTGACGGTATCTTCTCGGGCTTGTGTGCTTTTCTGTAATACTCATGGCCTGATATGATGAAAACCTAATGCGCAAAATATTCAGTCTCCACGCGTCACATGTGAAAATCTGGAAAACTTTGGAAGTTTCAAGAAATAAAAAAGAAGTTTGTAATTTGGACATGCTTAATGATTTGTGCTAAGATTTGCAAATGTTCTTCCAAGTTCATTTACAGAATTTAGCTAAGGTACATACATGGAAGGGACAAATATGCAAGGGCATTATCCTAGATAACCAACAATCACTGGGGCACATGCCCTGTTCTACAATGAGAAGATCCAGCGCAACAAGGGATCTTCCAGTCAGTTCTGGACCATTGGATCCAAACAAATGGATAAGATGCGGTCAATTAGCTGTTGTTTGCATTAGCACCCACTAATATCATGTTCTTTGCCAAGACATCCCAAAGCTATTCCCCAAAGGGGCAAAGGGCTACCAGGGTTAAGGAATTCTACCTGCAACTCTGCTGCCTTCTCCCGATTTGGGCTGCTGCCCCATTCAGTACCGGTGGCAGATTGCTGTGCAGAACAATGGCAACAGACGGAGTACATGACAGACGTGTTGAATTTCAGCAACCACACTGTCCACTGGCGACCCTAGAGCTTATTTTTATTGTTTCTCATGTGGAACTAAATGGTACAGTCATGTGCTCGTAATTTGTCTCCTGAAAAAGGTTACCCTTTTTAGCGTTTTTGCTACGTTCCTAGATGCAGGGCCCCATGTGTGGATGAATAACCCACTGGATGGGTTTGATATGATTGTAAACATTATGAACATTTGAATAAAGTGATGTGGACATTAAAAAAAAAACTTGAACCAATTTCCCCATTCATGTCCCTCATCTTGAATCTGCTCTAGAAAACTTAAGTTGTGCTGTTGGATGATTTTCAGAAACTGTATACTCTGTTATTTTTCTGACATTTATGCTCAAAAGTCATGGACACCTCAATTTCAAAAGAATAAATATTCTAATTTTCCCTGTCTAGCCTAAAGTTTACTGAAGTTTCTAATTTTCGGTTGGGTCAATGATGTCAATTGAATTGAAGCGTAGAGATTCATGTATCATTTTTATGAACTTAAAGTAGCTTCAGGCATCAGGCTGTATTATGTTTCATACTTTCTCTTGGTTCAGATTTTATCAAATACAAGGAATATTATGTATATGCACCAAAGGAAAATGCAGTGAATATTGAGACCACGATATATTCTGATGGAGTATAAACGTTATATCTAGAAGAAATAGTGAGCTGTAGTTAATCTCAAATTTAACCCACGAACACTCTGAACTTTGAAAAATGAATCTCTCTCAATATCTCTTTTTCTACAATAGCTTCTGGTTTTACTGAATTGTACACTTGCTTTCTTGTCCAATGTTTTAGAAGTTTCAGTACTTCTTGAACTGAGCCTTTAAAAACAAAGTTTCAGCATGGACTTGAATACAGAAGTCCAAAGTAGATTCCAAGAGCAAAATTCAGCAGACTTAAATAAAATGTGTTACAGAATAAAACTATGTTGCCGCTATTCTCATAAACAAACCAGTGAAATCCGTAAACACCTTGTTAACCTGTTTGGCGCATCATGGCCATACATCTTGGCTGCAAAGGTGGAGATACAATTGCAAATTCAGAACTGGGCATGGCAGCACGGATACAACTGCGGGTCCAGATCAAGACCTTGATGGTTCAGGTTGGATGATAAGACATTATATAGCACTATAACTCTTCTCATGTTACAATAGCTGTAAGTTGTTACTTCATTACTCCCATTTACATTTTTGTACAAGACCTGTCGCTATTCCAGTAGTATCATAACCACATGATCGGCAGATGATCTTGATTTTTGCACTCTAGTTCAGTCAAATTTCTAGGTCTCCTCCAAATGCTCAAAGGCGTTGACCTCCTGGAAGTACGCTCTCTGCTTGACAAAACTTCTGGTAACTTGTGTTTGCCTGCAATTGGCAAGGCTAAAACATCATTGCTACTGTTCTAACTTTTTTTTTTGCTTCTATTGTTGTTCTTCTGTAGTGGTGTTTCCATACCACTTGCTGGCATAGCACCTATGCTCTTTACATTCAGAATATAAACAGCAGTAGTTCTCTAGTGGATCCTACATGTGGAGCTAAGCTCATTATCTAAAAAGATATATGGACCTAACTCCTAAGCTACATAGTCCATGAACTGCCTACTTAAGTTCGCATGACACCAGGGACTACATTATCAGCACTATATACCCTGTATCACACAAATGCTTGTAGAAAATGCACAAAACATCATATGTTGCCTTTCTGTAATGGGAAATCTATTTTTGTTGTTGTGGAAGCATAGTGCGCAAGGAGGAGTTGTGGCGACATATTCGCTGCATTGGTAGACTGGAGGACAAACTAACTTGTAGGTTCAACAGAAGCATTATGTTCCTCATCAACTTAATGAGACACAAGAGCATTCACGACAGATTAACTACAAAGGAACCGCCAACATGATCCTACAGCGAAAAAGCTTACAAAACAATATGAAGGCCTAATGGGCATCTAAAGGTATAAATGATGCCCCCCATAGGGGGTCTCACAGCGATCATTGATTCTGGACCGTCGGATCTCCCCATCTGTGCAATCTCGTCCGTTCGTCGTGGGCTCAGAGTGGGCCTTCTGGTTGGCTGTGGCAGCGCCTGGACGCTCTCCTATTAGTCATCCCGCTAGATAAAGTGATGCAACGACACTATTCTACCCTCCTGCAGCTGCACGCAGGACCCACGTTTGTTTGGGTCCACTTGTCATTGGTTGGGTATGTTTGGGATGGGTCACGCGAGACTGCAGCCTGAGACAGAACCAGCGGACCAAGCATCCCCAATCCACGTCTTCTCCTCTTTCCCCCAATCCCCTCTCCTTCTCCACCCGACCCTCCTCCTCCCAACCCTTGCTCTGACGACCGTCCCCCGCCTTCTCCGCCTAGCTGGCTGTAGCCCCGCCGGCCGGAGGTCACGGCGGAACCATGCAGCGACGGAAGGGCAGCAGCCCAGGTTGGAACCGGCGCTGGAGATGGAGGATCCCCACCATAGCTTCGTTCCTCCATAACTCCGTTTCGTCGGGATTTGCTGACCAGCCGGATGCCTTGGCTTGCAGGACAACGACGAGCTCGACGAGGGATGGGGAGGCGGCAAGACATCAATCGACGCGAGCTCGCGAGGAAAGAAGATCATGGCGGCTAGGGTTCCACAGCAGGTCACTAGCCCGCACTTCCTCCCCCCTGCAGATTGGCCCAAATCAGGTCGCAGTGGCGCGACGACAGCCTCCCGGTAGTGTTGGTGATGACGCCATGGCTAGACCCTATGGTTGCTTGGTCGGCCAGATCTGGTCGGCTGGTTCTTCCTCCTCCTTCCAATTGGTCTCCCAATGTAAGGTGCTTCATTTGACTCGTTTTAGAGTTTGGTTGTGGTTGCTGCTTGCAAACTTCTCTGTTATTGCTCTTATTCTTGAGCTGATAAGTTATACTGATTTTGTTCTTTCTTTTATCATAGGTTCTGATTTCTTTTGCTAATATCCATTACAGCTAGGTGGCCACAACTGAATTGACGAAGAGGATAATAGGGGCATTTCCATCTTTGCAGATCTTGTGTCCGAAAGAGGTGGCTTAGGATGGTTCTGTATTAGGTTCTCTTTTTTTGTCTCCTACTTCCTTTAGCACTTCGGTTTTTTAATACAACTCTGATTTTAGACTACTAATTGATGGTTTTCTTCAACACAATACATGCAGGTCTGCGAAAGGATAAGATTCTAGCAGAAGGGATTAACGAAGAAGAAGACCAAGGTGATTTTTCTCTCTAATGTTTTGTGCATAATTGGGAAATAAGAGAATATGAGGAAGGTGGAGGAGAACCAATGTTTGTCATGCCTTCTAGCTCACTTGTATTTCTCTTCCGTTACGTGTGATCTTAGTTTGTGGTCTGTTCACCATGCAAGTCCTCAGCTCAAATGAGTCTGAGCGCACTCAATGTTAGTTCTAACATGAGGGCACTGCATTCCTTTCAGGTATTAACATATCAAGATTGCACTTGATTTATGCCGCTGAGCCACAGTGCCATCTTCTCTAATCATGTGTGCCCATGGTGATGAACTCCACAGCTGACCACCGTCTAAAGATGCCCATGGCCACCGGCCGCATCGTGTGAGGTGAGCGAGCATGCATTTTGTCCTTGTGTTCTATTCTCCCTTGCCGAGGTTTCGGTGTGCCTCCTTGCGGAGGTTTCAGTGTGCTAAATGAGGACTTGAACTTAACCACAAGCCAGCAGGCGGAGGTTTACATAATGTGAGAAAAATTCATAGCATAAACCTTGAATTAGTTTGCATTTTCCATGAACCACTCTTTCTAAAAAGTAATTTTTTACCTCTAGCTTTCTAAAAAGTAAATTTTTACCATTTATATTTGGCGACCTCCTTTTTGTATAAATCCAGTTGGAGGAAACATGACATAGTCAGAGTATATTTTCCTGTTTAGTGTTCAAGGATAGTTGTTCCTTTGTAGTGGTTACTGGTTATTACCATTTTCTTAGCTTCACGGGTATTTGCAGCTATATACATCTTGTGGTTTCCCTTTCTCAGTTCAGTGCAGTTGTTCCCATTCTGGATTATAATGGCATAGGCTGCGCATTCATTTCCAGTGAAGTACATTTCATGTGAGGCATGCAATCTATGCATTTTTTCATATTAGATTGTTTTTAGCTTATCTGAATGTACAATACTTGCAGTCACATTAGATGGTTTTTGAACTTATGTGACTTTACATACATGCATTCAGGGCGCACTGATCTGTTGTTTAAATCACTCTAATACTATTTCCCATCAATTTTTAATGGCAGAGATATTCTACTGATTCCACTCACCGCCTATATAGTTTAGTTGTTATACACCATCTATGCATGCATAGCCATCTGCCTAGCGTCGAGTTGTCGCTCGGTCACAGTTCCATCTCTCTCTCTCCCTTTTGGTCTGTTTTACGAATGCAAGTGTGTAAGGTGAGCCGCGTGGCAAATTAGCAGCCTACCAAACCAGCAGATTTTGGTACAAGATCTTGAAAGATGAATCTTTAGGACTAAATGCACACACTGAGTCTGTGTACATAGGTTTCAGGTTTTTGTATGACTTATTGATTAATTTTGCATGATCTTGGCATGTCAGTTCCTCTGTCAGTTTAGCTTGCCTCTACTCAGAATGTTGAGAAATGATTCTATTTTGGCGCCCAAATAACCAACATGCTTGTATGACAAGTGATCTTTGATTTCTCTAATCATTTCGCACAACTGAACCGGCTCCAGTTGATCATGTGTCCGCTCTTTAGTAGTATGCCTTTTCGGTACATCATTTGTTGTGTTCCGCTTATATTTTTTATTGGAAACGAAAATATGGCATGCAATGATAGTTGTAGCAAATCTCAGATTCTACATTCGGTGAGGAGTTAATTATTCTATTACACAAATATATATTCGTGTTATTCCTCCTATGAATTTTTTAGTTAAAAGGTAGGTAAGTAGCATCAAGGATTTGTTAGGAACGTACTAAAAGTAAATACTCAATTGATCCTTTATATTTTTAATGGACAGATATAGAGCAGGAGCTACTATCAATGGTAAGATCTCTTATTGTGATTGAACTGATCAATGGTAAGATCTCTTATTGTGATTGAACTGAATTAGAAAAAAATCAAACTCATTAGCATTTGTTGTTTCAGATTTAACCCATGAAAAATAAGGAAACCTATGTTAGCCATCTTAGTCTGTAGCTATTGTTGAAAAAGTCGATCGAATGAGATAGTGCTACTAATGTTGCCTCTATTTTACTAATTTGTAGGAATTACATTTAAAAACGCCTCTCAAATAGGACATGTCATGTTTTTACATGGTGCTTAGGCAGGTAAGAACAATCCTATGAATCATAGGTTGCACTTTATTGACCTACTGCCTCTGCTGTGTTTGTTCTTCAGCTTTCAGTTATCAATTGGTAGACTACCAATGGGTAATTTCACTGAAATGAATGAACTGAAAGCGTGTTTCAGAGTGTCACAACTACTTTCTTACTCTAGCTTTTGCTCTTGGATCTTTTTGATTTATTAATTTTTGTCTTCATTTAGCCAGTAACTACAGTGGACAGAAACAAAGCTCCCATGGTGTCACACAGAAAGATAACATACCAGTTAGTGTCAGCTGAATCCATGCTTCCTTCTGCGGAGGCTGCCCACCGGCAAGTAGCATAAATCCTCTTTGTTTCCTTCTTTTCTATCGCTCCTATTTTTCTTCTGCTTCACTCGAGCACGTCTCCAGTCCTCTGCATCATATCCCTTCTTTCCACCAAGCTGCAACAATGTAACAATTTTCACTGATCTGTGTTCTATACCGCAAGTAGTTTGTATATTGGTCATACAAATTTTTCGACGGTTCAATGTTTTGCATATAATCTGATTCTTCATTTTGGTGGCCTCGGGTTTTGAGTACTGGAAAGAAAAAGATTCACACGGACATAATTACAATGTTAGAGTCAGGATCACCAAGAGTGAAGAATCAAGATGCAATAATTGTCGGTTATAAATATGCTTGCTGATCTCTAATGGTATAAAAGAGCAACTACTGGTTAGTTAGACTTTTCAAGTGTCATAGGTCAGGTCAGAATAGGGAACTCCTCAATTTTGTATTTACCATGGTATCACTAGATCAATGATTATTATTTCTTATATTTAGACATTAGAACTTTTACTATGTCACCCTATTTAATAATCTCAAAATGTGAAAGGTGTTTTGCTTCCTAAGTTGTGGAAGCAAAACGCTAGCAAAAGAATTAGGGTTTACACATGATCAGATCAGAGATCTTGCAACTATCTCTCAGAAGTTGATGCAAAGCCTAGGACATATGCCAAGATTGTTGATAAAGTAGTCAAGTAACTTAGGAATGCCAAGCAAGAGGTGACCAAAGAGGTTAACAACAGATGGTGAGAGTGCTGAACATTAGTTGTTGAGGATACTCAGCTAGAAGTTAGTGAACTATGCAATTGTTTAAGATTTCCGTTTGATTATAATTATTGGGGTGTTTTTCGAAGAGAGCTAACCCATAGGTTTCTTGTTGTTTATTATATGTCACATTGTAGGACTATGAGCTACGGAAATAGTAATATACATATTCTTTATTTGAGCTCACAAGGTCTGATCTATGCTTATAATGTGCAACATATCTCAACTTTAGGATCTAAAATTCCCCTCTTTTCAGTTACCTTCCTTAGTGGGCAGATACTTGAGAGGCGGGCAGTCTTTGGCAATCGGCCCGTCGAGGCTCTTGATGGTATTGATTCCCTTCCTCTCTTTTTCCCACATGAGTTAAAAACCTCTGCTATCAAATATGTACATGTTCAGAAAAGGAGCTAGGCAGGGAAGTATATAATTTTGGTTCACATGCACCTGCGATGAACTAATTTTATTTTTGTTGCCCCAATAGGACTTCCATGATTTGCTTACAAAATCCAGACACAAAGTCATGAATAGTTGCTTAAAAATACTTTCCAGAAAAGGTAAGAACAAAATATTGTGTTAGCAAATCGGATGCGACATATTTGTTTACCAAGGTATTGATCAAGTGCAAATAAGTTTTCACTTTTCTTGCTATAGAAAAAGCTATGATTGGAATTTTTTTAGTTAGCATACATGATGCTTAGGATATGTAAACCAATGTGCTAATCAATATATAAGTTAAAAATATTATTCAGTGGGCCAAAAAAAAGCACACACCTCACCATTACCTTGAACCCATAAATAAAACAGTTAAGATACATCTATACTAGACTATGATCACAGAACTACAGAAATATATTCTGAGAAGAAAGTTGTACTCAACACTTTCAGTTTTGCTGCATTTTGTTCTATTTGATCCGTTGAAGAATGAAATTTTCTTTTAGGGAATAAGCTGGACAAGCATGAATATAATATAGAACATGGTGGTGGCAAACTCAGAAGATGGCCGGTGCTTCGCAACAATGCCCACAGTTCACTGTTGTAGATGAATCTGCTGCTGCGAGAAGAAACTAGGAACAATGTGTTCTAGATTGCCTAGAGATGAACTAGGAAGCTCCATGAAGATGTTGGAGCTCTCCCCTCTAAATTATCATTTGAGTTGTTCTCCTCAAATCTTATGTTAGCCTATGCTCGACGGGTTGAGCTTCAGAGTTGTAACTAGAGTTGTAACTACTGAGATGTGATATGAGACCTATTTTGCTTGCATGTCAATGGAACAGGGGGTAATCCCCCTTTTCTCTATGAACAAAAAAACTACTGTATTAAATATATCACAAGTCGACCTTCACAATTGTTTTGTCAAGATTTTCATACCATGTAAATCAAAGATTAAGAAAGAGAACAAAATGAGAACACCTTCTGAATTGATTTTGCTGCTGCATGTCGGAACCCCTTAGGCTCAATCACCAGTAGTGAGCCTGCTGCCTGATGCATAAGCCTATCTCCTCATCCTCCAACTCCAGCGACGGTCTGGCCCTGTAAACAGCCGATAGCTTGCCATGGCACTGCCGCTATAAACAGCTGATAGCTTGCCATGGCACTGCCGCTAGCAGGTCATGGGACCGACGTCGCATCTGGTGACGACCAGCCACGCCGACACGACACCCCCTCTTCGGCACTGCCGCGAACTACCTCCTCCGCATTGTGAGCCTCGCCAGCACGTCTCTGCACAATTTCAGACACCAAAGCATGCCGGCTATGGACGTCGGCACTGTGACTGCCAACTCCCTGTGACCGCACCACAGCGGGGCGCACAACTCAACCTCTAAGAGCATCCCCACTCGTTGGCGCTCCCCACGCCCAAATCCGGACGAAACTACCGCCGGATTGGACGAAATTAAGGCGTGGGGAGTACCATATTTCCAGTCGTCCACCCGGAGTTCGGCGGATAGAGTTTAAATTCAAACAAATCGCCGTCCCGCGCTACAAGTACGGCCAGTTGATCGGCAAAAGGAGCAAAAGGATCAGCCACAGATCGGCGATCGGAGGGAAATTACACGGAGACAGGCTCGTCGGCAGTCCCGGCCGGCACGGCGGTGTCCGACGGACCGTTTCCTCACACGCCGTGGCCGAAGCGGCTGCGGCGGGCGACGATGAAGCAGCGGCAGTGGACGTCGAAGCAGCCGCAGTCGACGAGGTAGATGGTGAGGTAGACGAGGTAGGAGCCGGCGGAGACGACGTAGTGGCTCGGAGGATGTCGTTGCGGTGGCCCTGGTACCAATTCCTCGTCTCCTCGTCCATCGGTTCCATGTCGCCGCCGCCCATGAGGAACGCCAAGTCCGTGTTCCTCTTCTTCGCCGCCACCGTCGTCTTCGGCGAGGCGATCCGGGCGCCTTGGTTGGCGAGCATCTCCCGCCACCTGCCGTCGAACTTGTCGTTCCTCCCGTCGGCGTGCGATCTCAAGTCGGCCCAGCACTTGTCGATCGACGCCCGCATCCTGTCGGCGGGATTGTCCGTCCGTTTGAGCTCTTTCCGCTTCTTCTGGCCGAGCTCGGGCGCCCTTCCGCCGCGCAAGCCGGCGGAGCGTCGGGGTTGTACTTCTCGGTCTTGCTTTTCGAGAGGGACGTGCGAACTTCCTTCCACTTCTCGCACTTCTCGAGGCGGGCGTAGACGTTGAGGAACTTGAACTGCAGGCCGGTGTCGTCCGTGTACATGTCCAAAGCTCGGCGCAGCTGGGGAAAAAGAGCACGGCGATACGGGTCAGCTAACGACGATGTACCTCGGTGGTGTAGGGCCGGCGGAGCATACCCTTTGCTCCAAGTCGTGGCCGCTGATCGGCCGTTTGTCGATCTCCTCCTGTACGCCGTGCCATTTGCTGCACGCCGTCTGCATGATCCCCCAATGGGTGGCCATCGCCTTGTCTCCCCGGTACACGTTCATGTTCGTCTTGTTGAAGTAGGGATCGACGAGCTTGCGTTCCTCGTACGCCCGCCTCACTCGAAACCGGCATGTGTCGAACGACCGATTGGCCCCGATTATGCCGTTCGTGGACACGGTCATCCAAGCTTCGGCGAGGCACTCCTCTTCCTTCGGCGTCCATTTGATACGCGGTTCGGCAGGCGGCGAGTCCTTCTTCCTCTTCTTCTTCCCCTTCGACAGGGTTGGCGGCGGCTTCGGTTGGCTCTTCTTCTTCCTCGCCTTCTTCTTCGACGGCTTGGCTTCCGTCGGCAACATCCTCCCGATGCTCGTTGCGCGCCGCCACAGCCTGCCGTCGCCCTCGTCTCCTCTTGCGTGAAGAACCCCGGGCACGCAGCGGCGGCGGTCATGAAGAACCCCGGGCTCGCAGCGGCGGCGGTGGAGCCGGAGGTGATCATCTCGTGGATCTCCTCTTCGTTCGGCGCCGCCATCGCACCGAACGTGAGCGGCCCTCGTCGCGGGGCCGGCGAGGTGCCCTCGAACGAGCCGCCGCCGCCGACGTCAAGCTCGGGCGGCGACGGTGTGGGCTTGGACGGTTGGACGTAGGTGCCCTCTTGGAACACGGCAGTCGGCGACGGCGAGTACAGCGAAGGCGAGAAGGAAGACGGGGAACTTGTTGTACCTTGCGTCGGCCATTGGCCGGGGAACATGCCGCCGCTATAGGCCATGCTGATCAGCCTCGCTTGTTCGTCCTGGGCCGCCTCCGCCGACCTCTTGGCGGCGGCTCTTTTCACCCTCTCCGCCACGGCGCTTGTTTCCACCTCGCGCCGTTTCTCGTCCGCCGCCCACTCGGCGTTCGACATGCCCGGCGGTTTCGTCTTCTTCGCCCGCATCTTCCTCGCCGGCGCCTTCGGCGGCATTGTGGTGGACGAGAAGACGAGGAGGAGAGTGGTGGTGGACGAGAAGACGCCGCCAGGAACTGGAGCTGGAAGACGAGGAGATTGGGGGATTTCGGCGGGAGAGAATGGGGATATGCAAGCAAATTGGAGGGAATGGGGATATGCAAGCAAATTGGAGGGAAAATCGACAGGATTTGGTTTTCCAGTCGCCGACTACGCGGGTCCACACGCCGTTTCGCGCCAAAATCTTTCGTCCGGAGTCCCCGAGCGCTCCCCGGGGGCCGGGGGTGGCGTGGGCTCGCCGGATGGATTAAGGGCCAAATCCGGACGAAAACGAGGAACCGGGGGCGCGACTGGGCCGAATTTCGCCGTCCGGATGGAAAAAACGTCGCTCGGGGGCCTCGTCGGGGGGACGAGTGGAGATGCTCTAAGCTTGTGCCCGGCCGCCGCTATACGAGCCACGCCTCCTTGGCCGATGGCCACACCACTGTGCCAAATCGAAGAGAGGGGAGAAAGGGATAAGGATGGGATCACAGGTAGAGTCACGGACGGTCACAGTGTCCGCCGTAGAGGGCTAGAGGCACACACTCGATGCATCCACGTTCCTGTGTGACGTGTGTCGGTGTGTGTGACAGGTGTTGAGTTAGTACGTACCTCCAGCTGCAGTATATGGGGTAGAAAATTAGTGTGCGGTTGAACTAGCGTATGTGTTCAATTTTTTTTGTCTTCCTAACACAGAGCAATAATACATCAATCATAGTCGAAAATAAATTTGACGATGTTGAAAAATTCATCTTTATCTTCGATATTCTTTTTTTTGTTAAAAAAAGCTATTCTATTAGTGCTAGCTGTTTATGAAACTTTCTAAAATTTACCTATGTTCTTTTAATGACGGAAATATGTTCTCCTTTATAGGTTAAATAAACATAATCCAATTCTTATTCCATCCTAATAGTTTGGAATGTACTAAGAACAATTAATTGTTGGGAAGCATGGTACTGAGGTCAAGTCACTCAAGTAAAGAAATATTTATTGGTATTTTCCATTAAAAAAACACATATTTTTTATTGTGGTTCGCTGCCTTTTGTAAAATCTAAATTAAAAATAATTATTACGATTTTTTCACTTGAGTCACGGAATCGTGCGCCAAGGCGATATAAGTTCTTCTCAAATAATGATTTCGTATTGGTTGCAGACTCCATTACTCTGTAAGCTTAATAGAAAGTGTTTGACATAACGTTTGCCAGTGCAAAAGACGGGGCCCGAACATCATAGTAAAAAAGCTTAAGGTGTAGATCTTATGCCTTTTACTATATATTGGTGGCACAGCGGCACTGAGATGAGGCCACTGAACTCCTCAGCATTTTGCATCTATTTGTATATTGATATGTTTGTTTTTTGCTGCAACTCCCGAACTATGCAATGGTTTCACCCGTGTATCTGTCTATGAGATTGCCGACCTATTTGGTACACTTAGTTTGCTATTCCGTTTGTAGTTCCGTGTGTTTTATCCGAATTTCATCCCATCAGTATAGTTTGGTGAAACATAAGAAGTGTATTATCATGTAACCTGCCGTGAGCTTCACGGAATCATGCAATTTTTATAGTCGTTACACAAAGCATATATTGACATGAGCTTCACGGGATCGTGCGCCAAGGCGCACATCTAAATCTAGTGTTAACAGAACTTGACACACAGAGAGCTAAGAACCATCCGCTCTTCACGAGGACAGGAATAAAACTTTTTTTTTATCAAGCTAGCTATACAAAAGAGGAAGAGGAGAAAACACATATGATCCAGAACCAGAAGAGGTAGCAGGTTTATTTTATTAGCTGCATGAAAACATCATTTACTTGCTTATATAGTAGTAAAACATAGTAGTGAGATAGTCAGTAATTGGCATTTCTTGAGGGATTTACACCTGACTATTGAATCACATGTCTATTTGGAAGTGTCTTTACCTGTAAACCATTTTCTTTGGGCATTACTGAATGAAGGGATCAATGGTGAGGTACTTGAAGGAGATGATAACATGATATCCTCTTCGGGACAAGGTACAAATCCGTATTCCTTTCCAAACTGCATACATAACGCAAATAGTTTTTGTATTTCATTTGTGTTGCAAGGTTGATCTAATTCTTTCTATTTATTTTCTACGACGTATTGTCTATGTCCAATATAAACGAGTTTGCGGCTGTAAGAGTGTAACAGGCATCTTAGTGAACATATGGAGAACTAAATATTATTCTCTTAGTGCTTGTTGAGATGCTTCTCTTAGTAATTTCTCTCTTGATTCGCTTCTGCCACAACGTATTGCTCAAATTGGCAACATTTTACATAAAAAGTCGAGCATTTTGTTTTACGAATTGTCCAGCACCTAGCATCAGATATTCAGTAGCTAGTGTTTCACTTTGTCTGCTTGAAAACATTATTGCAATAATTGTGAACACTAGGATGCTGCTGGATAAGACAAAAAAAACTAACAGACATCTGCCATCAACTAGAGAACTACATTACTTGTAAAGCCTGGGATGTATCTAAATGCAGGAATTTGCAGGTTTATTCGGGAACTTTTGCAAGAAGTTAGTGAATAAAGTGGTTGTCCTTTTGTGCATTATCAAGTATTTTTGTGCAATTCATGAGTTAGAGCTGCAATTGATGGGCGTTGTTAGGACTTGCAGTTAATAGCGACCTTCTTTTCTGTTGCCGTGTTTGGTTTTGTAACCAATGGTTGATTTTTTATATTTAGGATTGTTGCAGAGATTTTATATCCACTCAAAGTCATTAGGGCAGTTTGCTCTTGATGTGGATGGATACATCATAATACATACACCGAATTCAATTTCCAATGTTACTTCCAACATTGTGGTATGGGATATCTTAAGATGATTAGTAATGCTGATCTCCAGCTACTAAATTTTCCCGTCGATTTCATTGAATTTTGATATCCATCTCAAGATGCACAATTGAGTAATTCACTCTAGGAAACTTTCTGTGATCAGTATCTGTTTTTGTTGTGAAGCTGAGGAATGTCTTAATTTTTTGTTTCAGGGATTTGTATGGAGAGGTAGAAGCTCATTGACCAGTATCTGTTTTTGTTGTGAACGAATGTGTTCAACAGTGGCTGGCTGCGACCTTGTGAAGATGGCCAAGCCCTGAAGATGGCGCAAGGAGGAGCTTTGGCGACAGACTGTTTGATCTATTGTCAGACCATGTTACAGTAACTGGAATGTGCCGTATCAAAGGACTTCGACCTTGCGCCTGAAGGGTTACATACCATCACCCGCGTCTTAATTAGTTTACAGTTAAATTTTAAAGGGGTTGCCAAGGATGGTTGATGTGACACTTTTCTGTTTGATCGAGTGATCTTGTTTTTCCAATGTGCACAGAAAGTGAAACATATATGAAAAATGCAAAAATGAGTTTCATTTCCATCAAGAGGCAAACTCTAAACCTAATAAAATTTGGTGTCAGAGGAAATGACACTACTGTCACACAAGAATTGCAACAATGTTCTCTCAAAAAAAAAAGAATTGCAACAATGTGGAAACTAAGCAGGATTACAAAATTTCACGAGGCATATCGAAATTTCCATTCACTGTAAAGCTACGTCCGGTGAGCGTAGAGGCGGTGGAGAGCGACGTCCACTTTCGAAGCCATCACATAGCATCCGGTCTTGTCGCACTTCATCCATTGAGCTTTGTGGCCGTGTGAAGACCGCATATGCTTCTTCATCTGAAAAGAAAGAGAAAACAAATCAGTTGAACAAGTATATATTTTTGGTTAGAATCAAAATGAAACCTCTCTAAAAAGGCAGAATTAAACAGTCCAAATTTGGTACCTCCTCGTAGCCATTGTGAACCTTGCTAAGATCATCCTTCTCATCTCTGAGAAAACAAGCAAGACAGTAGGTGAACTTGCTCTGAATCTTGAGGAGTGAGGAACATGCCGCCAGGTACCGCTCATGCCTTGCTCTGACCTCGTCATCGACTGGTTCGTCAAAGAACTTGTAGAAGAAACTCTCTACTCCGTCGAGGTCGTCGAGAAGGCCCACAGACGCAGGCGAGCACTGCCGTCCCAGGATGGCGACAGCAGGGGAACGATGTCCCAAAGCAGAGGTGGACGGTCTTGTGCGCCGCGGCGGCGCAGCAGGGGCGGGTGCCAGGACAGGCCTTGGTAGAGAAGGGGGCGGCCGCCTTTTCTTGCGCACCACCGTGTTCCAGTCTTCGGTGATGGACGCTGCAGAGGTGGCCGCGGCGCTCAGAGCAGCGCCTTGCAGGCCGTCGTGGTCGTCGACGGGCGGAGCTTGGAGGAGCGCGTGGTCGTCGATGACGATGCCCGTGGTCGAGTGCTCGAGGTGGGGCGGCTTCGGGTGGGACGCCGCCGGTTCTTGTAGTCCCTTGGAGACGTTCTTGATGCGGGTCGTCGTCGAATGGTCGCGCTGGAGCGGAATCGGGTCGGACGCCGAGTGTTCTTGGCCCGTGGCCGTGCCGACGTTCTTGGTGTCGGTGGCCACGCGCTTCCGCTCCCGTCGCTTCTCGCCCTGGCGTTGTCTCCTGGCCGCGGGACCGGTGGATGAAACGGTCGCGTCGACCTTGTTGTTGTGGTCGGAGGGCGCGATCGAAGGCGGAGCATGGAGGGGCGCGTGGTCTTGGAGGTCGAAGTCGTTCTTGATGTCGGAGACGCTGGCCTTGGTGTCGTCGAGGTCCTCCGCCGGTTCTTGGTCTGACCCGGCATTGTTGGGATTGGGTTCGGCGGCGAGCTTGAGCTTGCGTTGTTGGCGCTTCCTTCGTCTCCTGGCTTGAATACCCGTGGAGGAAACGTCGGCGCCGATTTCCTCCGAGTGGCAGCAGTTCTTGGAGGGGGAAGCGGTGGCCGGCCGGCTCTTGTTCTTGGCGCCTCGGTCGAGCGCCGAGAAAGCAGACGATCCTAAGCCGAGACAGCGGATGATCTTCTTGATAACAGGCTCCATCCAATTCTCCGATCCCTCCATCTCCTTGCCGGAATTTGTTCGGGAATGGGTGGTGGCGTTGGCGATCGAGCGAGACAGAGCAAGAAGAAGGAGAAGAGAGAGGGAGCGAAAGGTAGGAGCGGGAGCCGGGGACGTTTGGCTATTTAAAAGAGGGAGGGGGATTTATTTGGGGGAATTTCTTTTTCTTTTTAATTTTGATTTTTATTATTTTAATTTTGATTTTTGGGGGGATTTATTTGGAGTCTTCTCTGCCATCTCGGAGCTGCTCACTTGAACTCCATCTCTGTAGCGCCTGCGATGTGTTCGACGGAATGTTCAAAGCCAGCAGATTGCAGAGCACTATACTGAGAGGTCAGTATGCTGACGGATTTTATTTTTCTTGGTTTAAGTTTTATTCAATACCAGGTTTTGCCATATTTTGCAATAGTTTGTGTTTTTTGTAACCAATGAAGCAAAATCAAGAGTCAACTTCTAACTTGTGTTTTGCAGGCACAACTTGGTACAGATGGGTCAGAACTGGAAGCAGCTACCTGGATGTACATTGTATTAAGGAGCCCTCTGCATGTGGAGCGGAGATAACTGTTGCGTCTAAAACATTCCTGTGCATGGTCTCGTATAGCTGAAGCACAATTGAAGAATAAGGTCTCATGCAAAATCCACTTCTCCGGCGCCGTCCTCCCGGCCAAAGACGCCGCGACCGCCGGGGCTTTCCCGCCACCTGCCCAGGCGTTTAGTACAGGATGTGCATCTTATGCAGCTCTTCGTGCTCCTGTTTAAAGTAGCATCTATTTTATTTCTTAGATGCTTGATTGATGTTTTGCCCTACATTTATGTGTGCAGTTACTCTAGGAACTTAGCAAATCTTGGTCTGAAGGTCATTTTACCTCGAGAGATTGGACAGCTTGCTTATATGCATTCTCTGTTAGCAAAAAGTCTGAAAGTTTGTAGCATGTATGTTGAGGAAGCACATGACCTGAGACTTTTGAGCTATCGATTTAGGCACATCCGTTAGAATGTAGCATGATTTTACTTGGAATCTAGTTGGATACATGGCATGTGTTTCTTCCTGAATCTTAGGGACTTCTGAAATATTTTAGTGATAAAGGGTGCGAAATGGTCTGTCAGGTTTCAAGATGTTATTTGTGTGTATGTTATGTACTTGTGTTACTTGTGAAATGGTGTTTAGCCTTCAATCTATTCGGATATATTTTTCTTCCATCCATATGGCTTACTGCACAATAACTTTTTCTATGGTATTATCCCTACAGATAATAGGTGATTTACGGGAGCTGAAGGTGTTGGATCTGAGGTTCCGTCAGAGATAAATGAACATTTTATCCCTGGGGTTCATGTGCGTGAGAACTTTGATACTTTTTTTCGCCTCAGTTTAACTTCAAATATTGATCAACTTTAGTACTTGAATTGCAGCTTTCTTAAAGGAAACATATTTTATGGTAGATTACCTCTCGAGTTAAATGAGCTGATCAGTCTGTGTGAGTTTCAGGCTCACCAAGACAGGACTTCGTCAAGTAGGATCTCCACTGCAATGTTTGTCTAATCGCATATGTGAGTGTTAAACTTGTAATTCGTGCAAGGATTGAGATGAAGTTCAAATAAAGCAGAGGTTAGTTAGTGCAGCTTGATCTTGGGTAAAAGAAAACCTGCAACCATATGATGTCAATGATATCTGAAATATTTCAAATTTATCTGCTTCAACTTAAGAAGTGTCAGAAAAAGTTAAAACTTCTTTTATAAAATATCCCTCTGCAAAAATGGTAGATCGCATTCTAATCTTCTGTAGCAGTCTTATGGCTACCTCGATACGGAAAATTGATGTATGGATGTTAAATGCTCCTTTTACTTGAACACCGATAAGGCAGTAACTATGAAGACCGGTGTGAATATTTTGTATAGGAGGACTAATTATATAATGCAACTCTGGAGTTCAATACTTTAGTCTATGGCATGAGACACCATTAATCGGAGCAGCGATTTGTTCTCTGGTTCTGTCCCTGTCAGCTGCAATATTTCTTTGTGCTACCACCGCTGCAGGAAGACTAGCATTGCCATGCCCTTGTCTTCAAGTAGGCAATTCCAGACCACTATCCTGGTATGCTGATGGATTTTCTTTTTCTTGGTTTAATTTTATTGAATACGATGGTGAACTGCATTCCTATGATTTTTCCATATTTTGCAATCGTGTGTGTTTCCTTTAACCAATGACACAAAAATTTAGAGTGAACTTCTAACTTGTGTTTTGCAGGCATGACTTGTGAAGATTTCAGCAACATATACATAACTGGTACACTACCTGGATGTATATTGTATGAAGGAACCTTCCCATGCGGAGCGGAAATAGCTGCTGCGCCTGCATGGATAAAACAGGCCCATGGGTGGTCTCCTATAGCTGAAGCACAATTCAAGAATAAGGTAGCATGGGAGGGTTAACTGAATTGGGTACAGTGATGCATGGGAGTAGCATACTATCTCAACCACCCGCGCCAGCAGAATCCTCCTATGAACCTAAGAAATTTGAATTCTTGGATCCTGATGCATATACCTGACCGCAAAATAACGCTTCCAAGGTTTCAGACATCAGTTTTGGTGGTGACTAGAAAGTCTGACAGCGAAGATGGACTCAATGAGCCTGACGAGTGTGTATAAGCTTGCCTTGCTTCTTCTTAAGACAATGTCTGGAAGGCATTTGTTTTCCAACAAGAGACTCCTGATTCTATGGGTGCACACAGGCGAAGAGCCCTTGACAGGTATGGTAGACTCAATCAGTCCCCGAGGAGCCGGTCAGAGCACTGACAGAGCTGGTAAAATCGTGCATAAATGGAACCCCTGGCCGAGACCGATAGTGGTTGCGCATTGTGGTGGGCTGAACTTGAAAACCTCACATCGAGAAATATATAGTCCATCGTGGAATTTGCCTTGCAGCAATTCTGTCCTTTTGATAGAACGAATATAGAAATTTGTTTACAGTTTGATGGTTTTGCTCTTTAGGCCAGGCCGTACAGTTGTACAGATATGCCTGCACCGCACGGAACTCACTATTCTTTTATTCATTACTAGATTTCTTCTTCACTTTTACTACTAACAAGTGTCATGGTTTTAGTTCAAATTTAAACTAAAACCATGACATTATGGATCGGAGGAAATAGTAAAATCCTCCAAAATCTTGTAAGGATATGCCAGCAGTTGTGAATGAAGTTTCAAATGCGAAGTGATTTTTTCTCAACGGTTCAGGCAAGAGATACTATGTGGAGAAAAGAGATACTATGTGGAGAAGACATTTCTTAAATAAAGCAACTAGTACTAAGAAACACTTTTATTAGCGGGTAAACAACATGTGCAGATTTTGGCTCGCGTGCTGATCATAAAACCTCATCATCTCTTGTTATTAGCATCTCCAGTCGGCGTCCTCCAAATGGCGCCGGATCGAACATTTGAGGAACGTGTTTCGTTCGTACCACGTTTGGGGGACGTCGCTCCCCAGCCGCGTCCCCTAAACGCGCCCCCAAAACTTAAAAGTTAATTTCAATAGATAGAAGAAAACTCTGTACTAATATTCAAATCGGTGCAACATAAACAAATTACATACTCCCTCCAGTTCATATTAATTGACTCAAATATGGATGTATCTAGACATATTTTAGTTTTAGATACATCCATATTGAAGTCAATTAATATGAATCAGAGGGAGTATAAAAACTTCGAAAAAACATAATTAAATTACATATAATTTTTTTTAAACTACTTCTTCTTTGTTGGCCCCGCCTCATCGTCCTCATCACGGTGTCGGTCGACGTGTCGGAGAAACTTGTGTCCTTCTCGTCGTCGACGGTACTCGCCGGCTGCGCCTTGGTCTTGGCCTTCGCTTTCGCGTCCGCCTTCGCACGGGCTGCCGCCACCGTCGCCTCCTCAGACCCTTCATCCTCCACCTCCTCCTCCACGGCGTTGTCCAGTGGCGGCGGGGAATCATCGCTGCTGCTGGGCGTCCGGACTCTGTCCCACCAATGGCGCCATCCTGGAGACTTGCCCTCGCTATCGGTGTCAGATGGAAGGCCAGAGATGTAGCTCATCGTAAGAAGTTTGGATGAATGGCGGCCGGTTGAAAATCCGAAAGCGCCTATGTACGGATCTTATTGAGCGCAGATGAATGGCGGCGCAGAAGTCGAAGAGAGCGGCGGTTGCTCTTCCGAGGAGTTCGCGGTCCATTCTGGCTGTTGGCGCGTCGGTCGACGCGGTTGGCAATGCGACGGTCCCCTTCCTGGCTACGCAGGTTACGGTTGAGCATCTAAGCCGCTGACGCGTCGGCTCCTCGCCTCTCATTTCATTGTGTCCGGCGTGCTCGGAGCATCTCCTGTGGGGCGGGGATGGGCTCGGGGCGCCGGACACCGTGTCTGATCGCGGCGACAAAAGAATCTTTGGACAGGTGGCTGGGAACAATTTCTTATCCGGCTCGTCCCAAATTTCTTTGGAGGTGATTTGGGAACGCGACTGGAGATGCTCTTATTAAGAGTAGCGTGCTTGCCCGAGCTGACCATGCCGCTCCTCTCCCTGCCCATCAACTCATCATCCTCTCCGCCATCCGTCGCCGTTGTGTCAGTGCGACATGTCGCCGTTCCGTAGCCCGCATTCCTTCACCAGGATGTCACTCCCGCGGGGAGTCACTGGTGGAAAAACAGGCTTCGGGTGAGCCCCATAAGTCGCGATGCTGCAGGAACCGCGACTAATGGTACCTTTAGTCGCGGTTCGGGAGGAGAACCGCGACCAAAGGCCTGGGCCCAGGCGCTCGGTGGCCAGCCGGTGCACGTGGGGGGTCTTTAGTCGCGGTTGGCCAGGCCAACCGCGACTAAAGGTGCCCGAAGGCCTTTAGTCGCGGTTGGCCAGTGCCAACCGGGACTAAAGCCCCTCCCCTATATATACCCATCCAGCAGCCAACACTTAGCCATTTGGTGCCATTCTCTTCACAAGCTTCACAAGTGGGTGTTAGGTTTGCTTTTGGTTCCTCTTATGCACATAAGGTGTTTGATGAAATGCCCCAAGAGCATGAAACAAACATGATATGAAGTGTTGGAGCCACACTTGAGCTTTCTCATTTATTTTTTCCTCCTCGATCGCGGTTAGCAACTTGAACCTTTGATGTGTCGTTGATAAAATGTGCATGTGTGTGTAGTTCATTGTTTAATTTATATTGTTTGTAGCTAGTTAGTTTAACAAATGCATGATGGTTAATTATATATTTTATATTATAATAATGCGAGATGAATCGACAATGGATGTACGGTAACCGACTCTCCGGCGAGTTCAGTGCGGGTTTGAAAGATTTCCTCGTAGTGGCTAATGCGAACAAGCAGGGGGTTTTGTTATCTGTCCATGTGTTAAATGTAAGAATCAGAAGGGTTACTCTTCCTCAAGAGATGTTCACATGCACCTGCTTCGGCACGGTTTCATGCCAAGCTATAATTGTTGGACCAAGCATGGAGAAAGAGGGGTTATAATGAAAGAAGATGAAGAAGGGGATGATTTCATCGATGAAAGCTATCTTGCTCATTTCGGTGATACTTTCATGGAGGATGCTGAAGGTGAAGGGGAAGGTGAAGGGGAAGGTGAAGAAGAGGCACGTGATGATCCCGTTGATGATCTTGGTCGGACCATTGCTGATGCGCGGAGGCGCTGCGAAACTGAAAAAGAGAGGGAGAATTTGGATCGCATGTTAGAGGATCACAGGAAGGCGCTGTACCCCGGATGCGATGATGGTCTGAAAAAGTCTGGGCTGCACACCTGGATTTGCTGAGATGGAAGGCACAGGCAGGTGTAGCTGACTCGGCATTTGAAAACTTGCTGAAAATGTTGAAGAATATGTTTCCAAAGAATAACGAGTTGCCCGCCACTACGTACGAAGCAAAGAAGGTTGTCTGCCCTCTAGGTTTAGAGGTTCCGAAGATACATGCATGCATCAACGATCGCATCCTCTACCGCGGTGAATACGAGAATTTGAATGAATGCCCGGTATGCACTCGCATTGCGTTATAAGATCGGAGGCGATGACCCCGGTGACGATGTTGAGGGCCGGAAACCCAGGAAGAGGGTTCCCGCCAAGGTGATGTGGTATGCTCCTATAATACCACGGTTGAAACGTCCGTTCGGGAACAAAGAGCATGCCAAGTTGTTGCGATGGCACAAAGAGGACCGTAAGTCGGACGGGGAGTTGAGACACCCCGCGGATGGAACGCAATGGAGAAAGATCGACGGAGAGTTCAAAGATTTTGCAGCTGACGCAAGGAACATAAGATTTGGTCTAAGTACGGATGGCATGAATCCTTTTGGCGAGCAGAGCTCCAGCCATAGCACCTGGCCCGTGACTCTATGCATCTACAACCTTCCTCCTTGGTTGTGCATGAAGCGGAAGTTCATTATGATGCCAGTGCTCATCCAAGGTCCGAAGCAACCCGGCAACGACATCGATGTGTACCTAAGGCCATTAGTTGATGAACTTTTACAGCTGTGGGGCAGACCTGGTGTCCGTGTGTGGGATGAGCACAAAGAAGAGGAATTTGACCTACGAGCGTTGCTTTTCGTAACCATCAACGATTGGCCTCGCTCTTAGTAACCTTTCGGGACCGTCAAATAAGGGATACAATGCATGCACGCACCGCTACATGAGACCGAAAGTGTACATTTGCCAAATTGTAAGAAGAACGTGTACCTTGGGCATCGTCGATTTCTTCCGAAAGGTCATCCGGAAGAAAGAAAGGCAAGCATTACAACGGCAAGGCAGCATCACCGGCCGAAGCCTCGCGGAACACACTCGGTGCTGAGGTATTTGATATGGTCAAGGGTTTGAAAGTCATCTTTGGAAAGGGTCCCGGCGGACAATCGGTTCCGAAGGGAGCCGACGGGCACGTAGCCATGTGGAAGAAGAAATCTATATTCGGGAGCTAGAATATTGGAAAGTCCTAGAAGTCCGCTCCGCAATCGACGTGATGCACGTTACGAAGAATATTTGCGTGAACATCCTAAGCTTCTTGGGCGTGTATGGGAAGTCAAATGATACAAAGGAAGCACGGCGAGACCAGACAAAGTTTGAAAGACCCCGATGACCTGCATCCGGAACGGTTTCAAGGTCGTGCCGCCTACGCTCCGACCAAAGAAGAGAAGGTCATCTTTTTTGAATGCCCGAGCAGTATGAAGGTCCCGTCAGGATTCTCGTCCAATATAAAGGGAATAATAAACATGGCGGAGAAAAAGTTCCAAAACCCGAAGTCTCACGACCGCCACGTGATTATGACGCAATTGCTTCCGATTGCTTTGAGGGGCTCTCGCCGGAAAATGTTCGAGTAGCCATTGTGAAGCTATGTGCATTCCTCAATACAATCTCTCGAAGGTAATCAATCCAGAAGTTCTACCACGGTTACGGAACGATGTGATCCAATGTCTTGTCGGTTTCGAGTTGGTGTTCCCGCCATCCTTCTTCAATATTATGACGCACCTCCTGGTTCACCTAGTCGATGAGATTTCCATTCTCGGTCCCGTATTTCTACACAATATGTTCCCCTTCGAGAGGTTCATGGGAGTATTAAAGAAATATGTTCGTAACCGTGCTAGGCCGAAGGAAGCATCGCCAAGGGCTATGGAAATGAGGAGGTAATTGAGTTTTGTGTTGACTTTGTTCCCGACCTTAAGCCGATTGGTCTTCCTCAATCGCGGCACGAGGGGAGACTAAGTGGAAAAGGCACGATCGGAAGGAAATCAATGATATGTATGGACGGCCATTCTCTCGACCGAAGCACACCACACGGTTCCGACCAATTCCAGCTTGGTGGCTCCGTACTTTGAGAAACACAAGAATATTTTACGCTCGGACAACCCCGGGAAGCTCGAATCCTGGATTAGGAAGGCCCACATGGAGACTTTCGGCAGTTGGTTGAGAAAACATTTAATGAGTGACAATAAGGTTGTAGATCAGCTCGTACATGTTGGCCAAGACACCATCTTCGACTATAACGACTTTCCAAGGGTACGAGATAAATGGGAATACATTTTACACGATCGCCCAAGATAAAAAGAGCACCAACCAAAACGAGTGGTGTCCGCTTTGATGCAGCAACCGAGAATGGGCAAAAGGTCACATATTATGGTTACATAGAGGAGATATGGGAACTTGACTATGGACCCTCCTTTAGGGTCCCTTTGTTCCGGTGCAAATGGTTCAAGCTAACAGGAGGTGGGGTAAAGGTGGACCAGCAATACGGAATGACAATGGTGGATTTCAACAATCTTGGTTATCTTGACGAACCATTCGTCCTAGCGAAAGATGTCGCTCAGGTTTTCTATGTGAAGGACATGAGTAGCAAACCGAGGAAACGGAAAGATAAGAAAACGATCGGTACATCATGCGATGATCCAAAGCGCCACATTGTTCTTTCGGGGAAAAGAAACATCGTGGGAGTGGAGGACAAGACAGACATGTCGAGAAGATTATAATATGTTTGCTGAAATTCCGCCCTTCAAAGTGAACACCGACCCAAGCATTAAGTTAAATGATGAGGATGCTCCATGGATACGGCACAATCGTAAGCAAGCAGGGGACACAAGGGAAGAAATGATGTGTAATAATTTATTAATTGTACCAAACTTTGTTGAATGAATCATGTGAATTATATTACCCGTGATGTGTTTGGTGTCCATTTTCGAATGATTCAATTGACTCGAGATAGCACCGATGATACATGAAATTTGGAGTGACTAAGTCATACTCCTGCATACATGAAATTTGGAGTGACTAAGTCATACTCCTGCATATAGGAAATTTGGAGTGACTAAGTCATACTCCCGCATACATGAAATTTGGAGTGACTAAGTCATACTCCTGCATATAGGAAATTTGGAGTGACTAAGTCATACTCCCGCATACATGAAATTTGGAGTGATTTAGTCATACTCCCGCCTAGGCGTATAATATGCATACTCGTAGTCTTCATAGCCGCCGCCGTTGTACCGGTAGTCGTCGCCTTCTAAGTTGCCCGCGTCGTCGTCGCTCGCCGTCGCCGCTCGTGCCGTCGGCCGTCGTCGGGCGGCGCTCGTGGCTCGAACCGAGGGTAGCGCAGGCGGGGGATATCGCCGGCCGTGATGTAGTCCATGACGCTCGCAGAGTCCGGCCGTACCACCATAGCCGACGGCCGGCCTCGTGGAAGTTTCCGGGAGGCGAGACCGTCCTCCTCATACCCGGCGAGCGCCCTCTCACGCCGATTGATGAAGAAGGCGTCCCAAGTCCGCCGGTTATCGGGATGCCGGCGGGGATTCATCCGCCGCTCCGGCGTGAGGTCGAGGTAGTAGTGGTTCGTGATGGCCGCCCGGCGCGCAGTACCACGAGGGACGGGAGGGACCGGCACGCCGCCGGCGCTTAGGCTCCGGCCCGGCGGGGACGCGGTAGCCCGGAGGGCAAGGGTAGTTCGAGGCGCAAAGCTCCTCCACCTGCTGGTAGGTTAGAGTGGGTGCGGTGGAAGCCATGAGAGAGTGATGAGAGATTGTAGAGATGTGATGCTGGCCAAGCCGGGCTACCTATATGTAGTGACAAATGGCGGGAAAAATGGGAGCGGGAAGACGAGGAGGCGGGAAGAAAGAGGCGGGGAGAAAGTGGCGGGAAGAAATTGGCGGGAAAAAATTGGCGGGAAGAAAGAGGCCGGAAGAAATTGGCGGGAAACAATTGGCGGGAAGAAAGAGGCGGGAAGACAGGGAAGAAATGGCGCGAAGACGAGGAGGGAAGAGGGGTCGGCGGAAAGAGGCGGGAAGAGGGGGCCAACGAACTTTTGAATTGAATTAGTTTTATTTTTATGAATTTTTGATAATTTGTATTTTTAAATTTTTGAATTGAATTAGTTTTATTTTTCTGAATTTTTTGATATATTATTTGTATTTTTAAGATTTTGAATTGAATTAGTTTTATTTTTATGAATTTTTTGATATATTATTTGTATTTTTAAGATTTTGAATTGAATTAGTTTTATTTTTATGAATTTTTTGATATATTATATGTATTTTAAACATTTTGAATTGAATTAGTTTTATTTTTATGAATTTTTTGATATATTATATGTATTTTTAACATATTGAATTGAATTAGTTTTACTTTTCTTAATTTTTTGATATATTATTTGTATTTTTAATATATTGAAATGAATTAGTTTTATTTTTCTGATTTTTTTGATATATAATTTGTATTTTTATAATTTTGAATTGAACTAGTTTTATTTTTCTGATTTTTTTGATATATTATTTGTATTATATGATTTTCAAAAAAGAAAAGTATTTTCAAAAAAGAGCTTTAGTCGCGGTTGGCCTGGCCAACCGCGACTAAAGGTCCTTGCGCGCGGAAATTAAAAACCGGGCGAAAATCCCTTTAGTCGCGGTTGGGGTCGCCAACCGCGACTAAGCATGACTCTTAGTCGCGGTTGGCGACCCCAACCGCGACTAAAGCCCCATCCCTATATATTCCCGCGCCGCCCGCGGGCGCATCAGTTTCTCTTCTTCCTCTCGCTCGCTCCGTTGCCGACGCCTCACTCGCCGTCGCCGTCAGGCTGCCGCGCCTCGCCGTCTCCGTCGCCGCACTCGCCGTCGCCGTCGCCGCACTCGCCGTCGCCGCCGCCGTCTCGTACGTCGCCGCCCCGCCCACACCTGTCGCGCGCGCCCGTCGATCTCCCGTACGCGCGCGCCCCTCGTCGTCGCCGGCGCCGCTCGCAGTGAGAGAGAGGAGAGGGAGAGAGCGCGGCGCCGTGGCCGCGCGCGCCTCTGCTCGCCGGCGCCGCTCTGCTCGCCTGAGAGAGAGAGAGGAGAGAGGCCGGCGGCCGCCGTACCCGCGCGCGGTGAGAGACAGAGAGAGGGAGAGGAGAGAGCAGCGCGCCCGGCATTTTTTTCTTTCTTTTTTAGTTTTTGTTCTTGTTAATTTTAAAACAAAAAATAACTAAAATTTGAGTTAAAAGTTTGTGTAAAATTAAAAAACTAAAATTTGACTTAAAAAGAACTACAATTTGACTTAAAAAAGATTGTGTAAAAAAACTAAAATTTGACTTAAAAAAGATTGTGTAAAAAAACTAAAATTTGACTTAAACGAATTAACGTGTTGTTAATTAAAATTGTAAACTAATTAAAATTTGACTAATTAAGTTTTCTTAAGTTACAGAATTTTGATCACTAAAATTTTTACTAAAATTTGTTTTTTTAACTTAACTAAAAATTTGTACACTAACAAAAGTTTGACTTAACAAAATTTAACAAATATGTAATATGTAACAAAATTTAACAAAAATTCTAATGATCAAAATTTTAACTTAAGATAACTTAATGATCAAAATTCTGTAACTTAAGAAAACTTAATGATCAAATTTTAAATGATCAAATAATAGTAAAATTTTTCTTAAGTTAAAATTTTGATCATCATTAAGTCTAAATTTTGTTAAGTTAAAATTTTGATCATTTAGTCTAAATTTTGTTAAGTAAAATTTTAACTTAACAAAATTTTATTTGGGATCGAGAGGGGGCGGCGAGGGTTATGTGTCCTCGGCACCGCCACCGCCCTCTCGGTCACCGCCACACCGGTCTCTCGGTCACGCGGTCACTGCGTCCCCCTTTCGCCACCGCCACCTCTCTCTTTATATGTAGAAGAGATGTGATAATGCTGGCATATACACAATTAATTTGTTTTGACTACATGTTTTCAGGACTGACATATGGCGGACGATAGAGCTGACCCGATTCTGGACAACTATGATCCGGACGCTGAAGACCATATGTTCGGCATCATAAAAGGCGATATTCCATATGTGCCGACCGGAGAAGAAGAAGATGATATCTCTTCTTATCTGAACCTTGAGTGTGAAGATGAAGGGCGCCGTCAGCAAGCAGATGATGCCGAAGAAACGTCGATAAACGACGATCTTCAATTGGAAGTAGCAACCACCTCCGGCGCCGAGGTATATATATATATACATATTGAGCGTCTGGTGATACAAACTAACTGATTTGAATAAATGTGTGTGTACTAACGCGCGCGACTCTCTTTCTTATTTTAGCCCTCGGCCGGATCGTCGAAAAATGGAGTACGTCGTCAAAGCGTGGCGCAACCAAGACGATGAAAGCAGGAGAAACATGCACCATCGATGTTGTCGACGAAGCAACCGGCAGGCCGCTGGAGCCCAGCAAGAACGCCACCAAGTTTGTCGGCCAATGCGGAGCCGTTGTTAGAGACAACGTCTCGATCACCCGCCGAGAGTGGAATGAGCCAAAGAAGGCACGTGTTGGTTTCACTTTTGTCTAAGAGAGAAAAAAAAGATTGCTTCAACAAGCTTATGGAACATTTCGTTCTACCTCCGGAATACCGCAAATACGATGAGGAGGGTAACAAGATTGCGGAAAACAAGGAGAGGCGCAAGCTAGTCAAACAGTTCGCTCTTTCTAGGATGGCCAACGCATTCCGGAAATACAAGCAAAATCTAGCCCATGACTTTGTCAACCAGGGCAAGACTCCGGATTTCAAAGGACAATATAAGAAACTGCAACATGATTGGCCAGAATTTGTGAAGCAAAAGAAATCGGAGCAGTTCCTTGAACTATCGAAAAAAAATAAGGAAAATGCGGCCAAGAAGGAGTACAATCATAAAATAGGGCCAGGAGGGTATCGCTTTTGGCAGCCTAAGTGGGAGAAGATGGAGAACGAGCTGAGGGCGCGAGGAATCCGTCCAGGTACGGAGGGATGGGACCCAAGGGCCAAAAGCTGGTGGTACGGGCATGGGGGATCGCTGAACCCGGAGACAGGGGAGTGTGTTTATCGGGGCAAAATAATTACACCCACCCAAAAGCTTATTGAGGCAATGAGGGAGGCTCAAGAGGGAGGATCGGGTTCAACGAGAGAGAACGACGCCACGACAAAAGCCCTCGGGAATCCCGAACACGGAGGACGTATACGAGGCATGGGGCCCATTCCGTGGAAAATAGGGTTCCCCCAGAACGATGACCCGTACGGTTACATAAGCCGTAAGAGAAAGATGGATCGGGATGCAGATGTTGTGGCGAAGTTGGTAACGGAAATGGATGTGATGAAGAAAACCGTGAGTGTACTAGTCGCCGAAAGAGATGCAGCTCGGGCGCAGCATGCTGAAGATCATCCAATGGATCTCGGAAGCCAGCAGCGGAGAAGAAGCAGCGTGGCTTCCACGGAGGCCTCACCGGCTGGTGCACCGACGATAGAAATTACTGCACCGGAGCCTCGGTGGTCAAAATTACTGCACCGGAGCCTCCTCGCTACCCCGTGGACGATATAAAGGAGATGAAAGCATGTCATCCGTATTATCCTATCGGGAACATGTCCATGAAGGTAGCCATCGGCAGTGCTTTACCACTGGAGCACTCCACCACAACAACCCCATTCAAGATGGCTATGCTCGTGTCACGGTGGAGGAGATAGTCCAAGGGTTTGAGGACCTGGACATTGACATTGCTACACCGGAAGGGGTGAAAAGACTTGGAGATGTCAAGCGCCAGTTCATTCTATGGCAGAAGAAATTTATCAAGTTTCCAGGCGAGGCGCCAACAAGTCCACCCCCGTACGGTGGTGGTGGTGGCGGTGGCGGTGACGGTGGCGGTGGCGGTGGCGGTGACGGTGGCGGTGGCGGTGACGGTGGCGGTGGTGCTTCACCTAATACACCTCATTCACGTCAGCCGACGCCGCCCCCCAGTCCTCGTCCGGCGGGTGATCAGACACCGGTACCGCCCCCCAATCCACCTCCGGCGAAGAAGCAGAAGCAGTCCTGGGTTATTAACCCGGACCCTTACGTACCTAAGAAAACAAAGGTACCGGAGGTATCACTGAAGCCTCTCCCCAGGAGGTCTTGGGAAAGTAGTGCCGAGGAAGTCGAGGCGGGCGCGGCTGCTGATTTAGAGAAATGGAAGGCGAGCGTCAAGAAGAAAATAGAGGGCGAGCCCAAGCCAGTATATTCTGACAAGGAAAAGCAGTGGGCTAAGTCATTTTTAAACACACCGTCCCAAGCCGCGAAGAATCTGCACGACGACTATTTACGTGAACTTCGTAGGCAAGCACTCGCGTTCAAGAACAGGAAAGAGTTGGCGGAGAAGAAAGCCTTGAAGGACGAGGCCGAGTCAAAATTAGAAAGGGGGAAAGAAGTTGCCCAGCTCGGGGAACAAAGTAAACAATCGATCGCCCCGCTCATAGTGCAAGCCGCCGATCCGGATGCCCCCGATATCATAGCAGCTGCGGCAGCACATGGATTGACTGTAACGAGTGCCAGAGAACAAGCGGCCGAGTTAGGTATCACTCTTCGTGCACTGCTAGGCCTTGATGAGGCGCCAATGAAGGACGTAGTATTTACATATGTGAAGAATGGCCCTCTCGTCGAGCCTCGCGCAGAAGAGGATCTACCTCGACAAATGCTAGGTCTGCTAAATTGGTACAAGGGTTACATAAAACATAAAAACGCCAAAGAGTATATCTATGCGGAAGTTAGATATGAGCATCACTTCAAACATTACTGGGTACAAATTCCTCCGAGTGAATTGTTCCAGCTGTTCAATCTGCGCGACCTCGACAAATCTATCATCAGTTGCTACGTTACGTAAGTGATTTATTAATTTCTACCCCATCTCGTTCATTGCCGGCCTGCACTATATATATATATATATATATATATATATATATATATATTGTCCTAACTATCTTGTTGTGTACGCTATATATTATGCAGAATGAAGAAGCGGGAAATGCGAATAAGGAACATCCATGATGTTGGGTTCATTGACCCACACATCGTTAATTCATATGTGTTAGAACACCACCCCGCCGACGTGGAGGATGACCTGTGGCGGTTTATTAGAAAACAGCAACGAGAAAAGTGATATTCTATTTCCTTACCATTTTGGGTGAGTGTTTCTGTCTTGAGCACATTCTCTTTTGTTTATGGTATGTGGCTAATCGATGAGTTATGCATGACTGTGCATGTATCGTGTCCGCAGGTTCCACTGGATTCTTATGGTAATTAAAGTTCAGACCTCCTCAGTTCTCGTCCACGACTCTCTGAATATGGATCCGGCGATTTGGGGCGACATGAGAAAAATGATGCAAAAGTAATTATTTTCATTCATTTGCGCTCTATATCGATCGGCCTATTTCGTTCATCATTTCCTAATATCAAGTAACTAATTAATAACTCTCTTGTTTATTTAATTTTCTTTGCCTCGTAGGATTTGGAGACGGTTCGTAGATACCAAGGTCGGTGAATTCAAAAAGGAGCTACATTTTAAAATGGCAGTGCGGACGACTGGGGATATTCAGCCACCGGGGACCAATCTATGTGGATACTATGTTTGTGAGAGGATCCGGAGATACTGCAATGAGCGGGACCGGACGTGTGAGAACAACATCCTGAGGAATAACCTCCGGAAGACGCTTAGTCCGGAAGCTCGCTTCCGACCACTTCAAGAGGAACTAGCTGGATGGTTGGCGAGGGAAGTCATCGATCCTAGAGGAGAACACTATTACGATGACGTAGAACTTTATATGCACCAGAATTTGTAACTAACTTGTTCAAAATTGTATATGGTCATCCGATATTGAATATATATTGTATATGGTCATCCGATATTGAATATATATTGTATATTCCTCTTGAATTCTTTTTGGTTCTAATTTCAAATTTGTTTGAAATTGTACATTCATATGCATGTATGTATACAGTACCGTAGAATATGTGAAACTCCTTCAAAATTAAAACCCAAAAGAAATAAAACAATACAAATTAAAAAGAAACCAGATTTAGGGGGAGGGGGGCTAAAACCCTAAACCCTGCGGAGACCTTTAGTCGCGGTTGGCCAGAAGAACCGCGACTAAAGGTCCTCCGCCCTGGCGCTCCCCTGCGGCCCACGTGGACGGGCCTTTAGTCGCGGTTCGTAAGGAACCGCGACTAAAGGGGGGGCCTTTAGTCGCGCTGCTTTAGTCGCGGTTGCGCCACCGCGACTAATGGCAGTTGCCAACCGCGACCAAAGCCTGTTTTTCCACCAGTGAGTGATCGTCCAAGGACGCGCTGTGCTCCAAGGGAACCCGGACGCCCTCGTTGTGGCGCCGCGCGTACTGCACCCCTCCCGAATTCTGTCGCGGCGGCGTACTGGAGAGCAGGAACCTGCCGCTCGTGGTCGTGGGTCGGGGCGGGGCAACGTCGTCGTGTGTTTGGAGCCTTGTCGCCGAGCCGCGACTCAGACGGCGGCGAGGATACTACCTTGCCGACGTGCCATCGCTGATATTCTCCCCGTGTCAGTGCGACACGTCGCCGTTCTGTCGCCCGCGTCCCCTCACCAGGAAGTCGCTCCGATGAGATTGGGAGGCGCGGGGCGTGAGCGTCCGACTGTCCGAGGACGCCCTCAGAGACATGACATTCTAGCCACCTCGCGCGTCCTCGTCGTGGCGCCGCGCAGGCTGCGCACCTTCTGAGTTCTATCGCGGCGGCGTGTCCTCCCACTGGAGAGCGGCACGGGGACTTCTTCGCGCGCTTCCCTGTGGACGTCGTGGCGACGGCGTTACCGGAAGGGAGGAAGCTCCACAGGCGCCGCGACGCGATCCTGTACTCTGTGGCGCTCGCCACTCGCCTTGCGACCGCGCCACGCCCGGACGCGCCCATGACGCTACGCCCGGAGGCGCTCCTTGTCGTTACGATGCACATGCCAAATCAACATCTCCTTGTAAACCCAATACTGCTCTCACTCTCAGCATGTTTCCATGCTAACATTGGGCGGCGTCTTTGTTCTTCCGCTGAAGCACATAAGAAAGTAGTTCATGCGTTCCTCCCCCGTTGTTTAATCCTCTATGTGCAACCAGTGCGAGCATAACAAAGGGGACCGTCGCCTGCATACCTAGGGTAACAAGCTAGCCATGGGGATATGTAACATCCCAAAAAATTCCAAATTTCTGAATGTTAAAATAATAAATAAGTCGAGTGAATTGTTTAAATTTCTAAAAAAATTCCAAATGAAAATAAACTTGTGAGTCCTTGTTTGAATTTTCTGAACCTTGATTTTAAAACATTTATATGTGAGTAGATTAACGTGACTGTCCAACTTGTTTGTATTTTGTTCAACCAATTGGATTCTTTAGTGACATTCAAGATATTTGTCCAACCATACCTAGATCACTAAAGAGATGAAATAAATTGACTTTTCCAATTATGTGGATTAATGTTTTGATATTCTCATTTTATATTAAAGTAATTGGAAAAGTCCACCATTTAATGGTTTTTTTTTAAAAATGTTTGATTTTATGTTTCCATAAACTTATTTGAAAATAGTGAGAAGACAATATGAATCCTTCATTTTTAATTTAGATATTTATTTTTTATGTTCCAAATTTAACATTTTTTCTGATTTTCTATAATTTATTTGACTTGATTCCCCAAATCTATTTTGGAAAAAAAATGCGTTAGTAGACATACAGACCAAAGTGCATAAGAATATTTTTGTATATTTTTGGACTGAAAAATATTTTCCTAGATGCAGTATACCTATTTTTATTTGATACAAAAATGTTTAAAGTGTTACTGAGGTAATATAAAGCCTAATCAAAAATCAGGAAAAATAAAATGAAAGAAAAAAATATATAAACCGACCAACCGGGCCAACCCAGCCACCGGCGGTGCACCAATTCCATGTCCCCATCCCTTTTTCTCCTCTGTATATTGGGTCGTAGCTCCCTGACTCATCTAGTCGATCCATTCAGAATGACTTCCTCTTCCTCCTAGTTCAAAGCTATGGCTTCAAGAGAGGCTCTTGCAATCACTGATGATTTGGGAAATAATTTTTACAAGTAGATATCTTAATCTGTTAGATCAGCATGGTGAACCAACCCGTTGGCATACGTCTCCGGTTATCACTCCTCGGGCCATATGAACACAAACCGAGGAGGTAACCATGTGTACCTTGTCCTCCTCCTGCACTTTGGTTATCAAACATGCCCTAGAGAAGCCCTCTACTGCTCGTGCTCTCGGCGTCTTGTTCGAGTTGTGGTGATTTCATGGAACCGGTACGTCGCGTACATTGATATTTTCTTCGATTACTTCTAGGGGAGTTTCGAACGGCCTCCAGGATAAGGCCGTGCATCGAAACCAAACCGATGACACCAAGGCCATGCCATTCATGTGGTCAACCTCCACCACTAGGAGCTTTCAGGAAGAACTCCAATGACTTCACCATCGTCGCCTCGACGTCCTCTACACCTAGGATATCTTCATCTACCCCGACAGCACCTCTCTCATGAGAATGAGGAATTCTGAGCCATTGTTGCCATCTGCACCATCCTCGACGAGCCTGTGTCGTGTTGAGTATGGCCAAATCCATGTCAACGTTAGCATCTAAATTATGTGTCCTTTTATATCATCCACAATCTGCTCCAGTTCATATCTTCTTTTTATTTTCTCACATTTTGAACACAAAAACAAAGAAATTTCACAAATTCATATCTCGAGTTTTGTTTGTCCAAATTTATCAAATAAGATATCCCTCTAATCGTTTCAACATGCAAAACACTTTCACATCATTAGTTCCTAAGTTTTCATGGAACAAATTATTCGAACGCCAAATGTGAAAATTGAGTAATTTTTGCATAACTTTAAATCCGTAAATTATTTTAATTGGTTACTTTTGCTAAAGGAAAATGTTTAAATCCTCTAAACAGTAGCATCAATGTTTATAATTTTGAAGATAATTATTTTAGATGATGCCAAATGTGAAGTCATATATCTCTACGTAATATCTCACAATCAATAAAATGAAAAATCAAATTTGCTTGTGGCAAACAAAAAAATGATAGTCTACAAAGTTGTAGGAAATGGAAAGATGCAACACCTGCAGAAGATGGATTCATGATTCAAAAGTTTTACATGTCATTTCAATCAAGTGGCCTTACCCCCAAAACACCCATTTTGGGTCATTTAGCTTCTCATTCTAAGTATAAGTCAAAATTTTGTTTGTCAAGCCAAGAAAAAGTAGTTGCAAACTTGTAGGGAATGCAAATATGCACCCCTCTGCAAAAGATGGGCTCAAGATTCAAATTTTTTCTATGGTTCTTGCACTTAGCAAGCTTTTTAGGGTAGAAAGCCAAGTAAACTCCTACTTGATGCCAAAATTTGTGAAGAATTCTTATAAAAAAATTGTTATGCCATGTTTGTTATTTTCTCCTAGGTATTAATTTATATATAATTACTCCATGCACATGTTTGCCATTTTTTGAATTTTTTAGACCACCTTTGACTGGATTTTACATTTAGGTCAAACTCGTGGTGGCTCCCATGTGTACTAAGTGGATACACATTAGATGGTTGGCAATTCCTTTTGGTTTCACACCTTTAGGACACCTTTCTGTAATTTTCACCAAAAAAACGAATTGTACTTTATGTACCCCTAGTTTGAATTTGCATTTAAACAGATTTAGCTAGAAAAAAATCAAAATATGGATGCAGGCGGAGATAATTCTTCATACCATGGTTTTTTCTATCCTACCATGTCCCGTTCCTGCAAAAAGTGGAGTGACGGTGATGTACACAATGCACTTGGTAGCCACTTCACAAAAAAAACACGATTTGACCAGTAACAAAATGAAAAATCAATTTTTCTTGTGCCAAACGAAAACCCAATAGTGTGTAAAGTTGTATGAAATGGAAAGATGCACAACTAAGCAGAAAGATGGATTCATGATTGAAAAGTTTGCCATGTCATTTCAAGTGTTACCCCAAAAAATACCCATTTGGGTCATTTAGCCACTAATTCTAAGTCAAAGTCAAAATTTTGTGTGACAAGTGAAAGGGCACAATGTTGGATATGTGCCCTAGAGGGAAATACATAAAGGTTTTTTTTCCTTTATCATATCAGTGTTTGTTCATAATAAGTTTTTTGCCATGATATAATTGTATTAAGCGGAAAAATTAATGCATGTGTGGTATGTAAACAAAACCCGTTCCTGTTGAGAATAGTCCATTGATTAATAGGATGATCAATGTTTCATGATCATGATACTTGTAGTCATTAATAATAGAGTCATGTTAGAGAACATGATGGACACTCACCCATAAGGTATTGCAATGTCATAAATTCACAATGTTCAGCATTGCAATATCAAGCACGAAATATTGTAACATGTAACATCCTAGGTTTAGAGGCTACAAAAAGAGAGAATACATATGTGTGCATTGCATTCATGCATAGAAAATCCGAGAAATTTTCGCGCTTTCAAATAAAACTTGTCACAGTGACTGAAGTTTCACTTGAATGGATGGAATTAAAGTAGATCATCAAGTTAAGCTCTATAAACTTACATGTGACCTTTGCTAAAACCTATTTTGGGTAAGAGTGATTTGATCTATGGGTTAGATCAAATGAAACTTAAATTTTAAGATAACAACACATTATTTAAGAATCAAACTCTAACTTATTAACACATAAAAGTTAGCAACTACCTTTGTGTGTAATTTAATTCACTTTAAAACTTATTACCAACTATGGTAGAACACAAGGTCTTAAGTGCATATAAGCCACACATTCTTATTGGAATATCACAAAACTAAATTCGTTTATATTACATAATTCAAACTATTGAATAAAACTAACTATGAGTATTCTGAAACTCATATGATCATGCCTAGGTGAAATCCATCACAACCATCCAAAATTTATGAATAACCTTCAATTTGAGATTTGACCACCATTATGATTTAAAGCCAATCATATATGATATGGTGTATTATTCCCAAGTATAAAACCATCCACAAGACATTTCATCACAAATTTCACTTGGCTATCCAAAAACAAATCAGATGAGTAATGCCCATGCCACATATGATGAAAATATCTACATGCCTTGCACCCTAAGTTATGCCACCTCATGCTTAAAGGATTGCTATGGATGAGAGCATGAAAATCAAGCACCTTACTCATCAAAACAAAACAAGAGTCACTCACCTATGTGTCATGATATTAGAGCATGCTCAAGCCTATAAAAGGAACCCCAAATGATAGCCATTTGAGCATCTAGTACCATGATGCAAGGAAACCAAAACCTTGAGACACTCCATACATTAGATAGGACCAAGGTGACTCAGCTAGGAGGTGGAGGCATAGCACAAAATGTAGGTTTATCAGAATTCCAGAAGAACAAGCTACATAAGATAGCAAGGTAGAATTCGTAGGCAGGCCATATATTTAGATAATCATATCATCATCTCTTGAGTAGAGCCCTAGTTATTCCAAGACATTGATAAGTAAGAAAGGCTAGCTATAGATACTAACCATATCCATGTCTATCTAAAAGAGTACAATATAAGTGTTATACTCTAGTTGTTTGAGCAAACACTTGATCTTGGGGGTGAGACCCAAATCCTTCTACTGATACTCTAGGAAACCAATACCATGATCATCACAATTTGGTAAGGATCATAAACATATAAGAACTAGAAGTAAGAAGCTAGTGAGAATAAGTTGATCATGACAATTGCATGATTATGCTTTGTAGATATAGAATTACAAGTTAAACCATAATATAATAAGCATATATCATCCATTATTTGAAATCATGGGGAAACCACTAATGAGAAACCCTAGATCATTCTGCACATCTTAAGCGAGGATATCAAGACCTTGCCTAGCTCAATACTTATATTAACTATAGTGATATTTTGAAGTAATTATCCTATCGTGGTGAGGAAGAGCAAACCCTAGCATATCCTCAACTTCTTCAGTTAGTCAATTCAACATGCTATCAAATCACACATAGAACCTATGCCCATACCTCCACACTAACTTGTGAATCACTTAGTGGTCATAAGGAGAACCCTAGTGCTAAACCGTACATATAAACTCATATATGGTATTATCAAACACCCATCTTTATAATTAAATACAAGCCCATGAATCAATTTACTAACTCAACCATATGTTTCAAATCATGAGATTCAACTAAACAACCTTATTAGATTTCACCCCAATTTGTGAAACAAGTAAATAAACTCCAAAGAGTGCCTAAGTCTATTTTTAAGAAGCTATCCCTTCCTATGAAGGAATAGTGAACACACCTATAGGAAGCCAAGACCACACCTCTTACACTAATGAATTTTGAAGATCATTAAGATTTTCTAAACAATGTGCACATATAATAATGTTCCACACATACACACTCTCCAATAAGAAGCCTAGTCTTAGTCTTAAACATAAGCATTCCTTTATACCATAAAGAAGCCTACATGTCACTAGGGAGATATATAAACCTTAAACAAAATTATTTAAACACAAAAATAAGAAGAAAGAAATAAACCGTAATAACCTATCCATTTGGAATTATGGATATTAACTAAAAATAACAAAAACATAATTACACCTAATTTCAAGAGAAGTGAATTAAATAGTGATCATTTATACTAAATTTGGAAAACACTTACACACACAAATTAATTCCAAATAGAAATGAATTCAAAAGGAAAGAAAGGAAATGAAATCATCTCCACTCACATATGTGATAATTTAAAATCAAATAATATTACAATACAACCATATCAATAAATCTAAAAAGGTTCCAATACAATCCTTGGAACATCATCTCTGATAGTTTTCAATAGAAGTCAAACCTTCAAAATATTTCAAACAGATTTGAAATTTAAACAACAACACAAAATAGAATATATAAAATAGAAGGAATAGAAGAGAGGGAATCCAGACAGACATGCCATCGCAGCCTAGAAGCCAAGCCCACAAGCAAGAACTTGCACTAGCCCAGCCCAACCACTTAACGAATCGGTACACAATGGAAGCAAATCAACTTCTTCCTCCCGATGGCCGACAACGTACGGTGATCCACCGCCATGTCGCTCGCCACCAATGTGGACTTTCTCGGACACCTGCGACCAACTCAGAAGTACATCCAAGCTTTGTTGTGTCCGTCTTATCCAAATACATTCCGATTCGCGCCCAAATCAAGCACCAGCATCACCGCCACATCATGTCCATCGTCGGAGAGGAAATGACGAACTAGACCTCACCACGCTCTATAAAGTCACCAGTAGATCCGCCGTAGAACTCTAGCTCTTGGCCACACTTTCAAGCCCTCTCTATCTTCCTCGTTTTCTCGAGGATCACCATAGAAGTTTGCAGGCACACTTCCTGCCGCCATCGATTGAGCTCACCCCAGAGCCCGTGAAGAGGTCAAGAAGGAGCACCTTGACGGGTATTTCATCCGAGATGAGCGCGGCATCAAGAGGAGCTCGGAGTGGGGCAAATTTCATCGTTCCCTTTTCCTGGCCATGGTTATAATCAGCGAAAATCCGCTCGACTCCGTCACCAATCATCATCGGCGAGCCATCTGCAAGCCTCACAGTGATCTTGCGATCATTTAGAGCCCATATGTGCATCTTATCGACCTTTGTAACCTGCGTTTAATTGATGGTCGGTGTGCACCACCGCAGAGCTCGTCGCCGAAGCAACTTACCGTGATCCCCTGAGAAAAGCGTCACCACTAGCCAATTCGTCTTGTTGTACTGATTCGATTAAGCCTAGTCTTGCGTCACAGGGTGCCTTAAATCGGCAATGGCATCATCCCATGGTCGCCGGCGTTGAGCCGCCGACGATGATGATGTGGCCGATAGGTCCCGTGGAGAATTTTGACCAGGTCTTCCCCTATGTGGCAGCTAACGTGGAACCAGGTCCCACCTGTCTGTGTCTTGAGTTAGATTCCATCCGGGTGCATTTAGTGTTTCAACTTATTTTCAAATTCAAGAAAATACACCAAACTTTAGAAATTCATATATAATTCATTTCAATTCAGAAAAATATAAATGAGATATCAAAATATTCAAAAAATAAAATATATCCATTAAAAATATAATATCAAACTTTTAATACAAATAAAAATTTGGTTAATTAATAATTATTATTTAAGTCTTTTATTTTATCCTAAATTCTAATAAAATTCAATGATTAGAAAAATTTCTAGAATAAGTAATAATAATTAAGGAAGAAAATAAAACACAAAAGAAATTTTCCTTAATCATATTAACATTAACATTATCATTATTTTATATTTATAACTCTAAATTGTATTAAACTTAATTATAATTATCTCTAAATGATAAAAATAAGAAAAATATTAAAACCATTACTAGCTTGTATTTAAAAATGTTACTTAAATTTGAATTTGGTTCAACCAATTATTATTTTAAAATGGTATAGCAAATAAGAAACCCTAATAGTATCATGCCCAAAACCCTAATTCAATTAGGAGTAAAACCCTAACTCTATAATTTTATGTGAAACTCTAAAACCCTAGGATCTTATAAAATGTAATCATATGAACATAACCATACTTATATATCCATACTATGCAACAGATAAATGCATGCTCATGATCTACTAAAAAAACAAGCCAAATACACATGAAGTTATCATTTCATGTCTTCATTTTGAATAGACCTTATATGACTAACTAGTACCACCTCATGGTGAACCCTAATTTGATACTTTCATGTCATCACCATTAATAATCATTCGTTAGTATAACACCACCATGACCAACTAAAACAACATATTATGTGGTAATTCACTTTATATGGTCATGCATAACTAACTCATGCATATATTAGATGATTATGAAACCATCTTGCTTAAGAACCATCTAATACCTACTTAGGAAACTCGACTGAGAATCATAGTAAACCATAGAATCAAATAGTTTTTACTTGGAATACTTATTGTTCCTTAAGTAACATGTTCTTCAAAAGTTATTATTTTGAAGTAACTAACAAGTAATATCTAACCATGTCTTATACTACTAAAAACTAACAACAGTGCAAGGTAAAATAGGTTTGCCCATACATTTTGCTTTAACCATACCTTCTACAAACTCTGAGGCTTCGGGATCGAGCTCAACTACGTTGCAGTGTGCAAACATAGCTAAAATACTTTCCTTAGTTACCTCACTCTCTCCATTTGTAGCTTCATGAGTAGGTTCCTCATTACTAATTTTTAAATCGGATGCTCTTACATCTCTTACCTCCTCTTCCTTTTGTTCTACAAGGAGTTGAGCTCGGATGTGCCTTGCCACTGTCATTGGGAAAGGTAGTGGTTCATTGTAAGGCATCTTTTCAATAGGCACCACTTTGGGTACTCCAGCTTCAACTTGTGTTGCTTCTATAGTTTGAGGTGGCGAGTGGAGTGAAGCCATTCTTTATTGGGTACTTCAATAAATTTTGTAAAATCTTGAAGAACATCCAATACCATAAGATCATGAAGATTAAGCTCGTTAGGTGTTTCTTTTAATTGCCTGGTGTTTTTATAAGAGTTTAGATAATCATATTCAATTTCAATTTCAATTTCTCCCTCACTTCCAAGATCTAAGCCCCATGATACTCTATTTCTACGAACTTTGTCTAGACGTATCCAAGATTGCTCGGCTGTGAGTTCCATAAAAGATCCACCAGATAAAAAATATAATTCTATTTTATTATCTTGTTCTAGTCCTCCATAAAATACATGTAAAACATACCAAGGTGGTAAATCATGATGGGGACATTTTTGAACCGTACCTTTGAACCTGAGATATGCTCTCATTAAGCTTTCACCGCGGCTATTCTTGAAATTTGTTATAGCCCTTCTTGCTTCCGCGGACTTAACTTTGGGATAGAAGCGAAATATAAATTCCTTCATAATATTCTCCCAAGTATCAATTTTTTCTGCAGGGCAAGTTCTATACCAAGATAATGCAGTTGGTTAGAGATTGACTAAACACTTTAAGCTTAAGTTCATCATCAATGTAGTTTGTCAATTTAATTGTCCAACACAACTCAGTAAAAGAATGCAAAGGACTATAAGGATCCTCATCGGGATCGTCTCCTACAAAATTATTTTCCTTCATAATAGCAATAAAACTTGGATGAATAGAATACTCTATGTCACTCCCATTAGGGGATTCCTTAATTAACGAACCCTCGGTTGAACCTTCTAAGGTATTCAGCTGCATCAAGCTTATTCATAAGCCCGAGAGCGGTCATGGTACGACCTGAAACTATCAAACAACTTTAGTAAAAAACAATAATAGATAAGCAACTAAGAACATAGACCAAAAGCTCCGAGCTCCGCGGCAACCGCACTAGAAAATAGCTTGATAACTGCAAGAACACATATCAGTTGTAGCTAGTTTTGAAATAAGAGTATCTTACCACAAGGAGCTACTAGTTAGGGTCTTAATGCCCCTTGCTACTTTCTACTAAAGATTACTTAATATTTTTTTCTAATCTCAAAATGCTTAAAGATTGAGGGGTTTTGTAAATGGTTGTAAGAAATGGGTTGAAACTTAATAAGACAAAGTCTTCTCAGGGATTATCACTACAAGAAAAGTTGCCATGACCGACGAAGTTGAAGTCGCGCCGTGGTTGCTGGTGCACCATGGCCGATGATTTTTGGTCTCTCCGTTGTGCATGTCAAAACTGTAGGGATTCGTAGCATAGAAAACAAAAAATTTCCTACCGCGAGAATGCAATCCAAGCAAAGATGCAATCTAGAAGATGAGAGCAACGAGGGGATGAACGAGACTAACCCTTGAAGAATTCCAAAGCCTACAAGAGGAGGCTCTCGTTGCTGCGGTAGACGATCACTTGCCGCTTTCAAAAGCGCGTAGAAGATCTTGACGGTGCCACAATCGGGCAGCACCTCCGTACTCGGTCACACGTTCGGTGTTGATGAAGACGACGTCCTTCTCCCCGTTCCAGCGGGCAGCGGAAGTAGTAGCTCCTCCTTGAATCCGGCAGCACGACGGCGTGGTGGCGGTGGCGATGGAGATCTCCGGCGGGCTTCGCTAAGCGGTTGCGGGAGAGGTGGAGGAGAGGGGGCGGCTAGGGTTTGGGGAGAGGGGTGGCCGGCCACTATGTGGGGTGCGGCCACGGTGGCTTTTGTGTGGCCGAACCCCTCCCCTTGCCCCTCATTATATAGGTGGAACCCCCAAGTGTTGGACTACAAGTCTTCGAATAAGACCCCAACCCAAAACCTTCCATGTGTAGGGAAACCTACCCAAGGTGGGATTCCCACCTCAAGTGGGACTCCCACCCTTCCATGAGTGGGGGGGGTGGCCGGCCCCCTTGGTGGAGTCCACCTGGGACTCCACCCCTCTAGGGTTGGCCGGCCATGGGTGGTGGAGTCCCTCCGGGACTCCGCCTTCCAAAGTGATTTCTTCCGGACTTTTCTAGAACCTTCTAGAACCTTCCATAAATGCACAAGATCATTTTCAAACTTATATAATGACTTCCTATATATGAATCTTATTCTCCGGACCATTCCGGAACTCCTCGTGATGTCCGGGATCCCATCCGAGACTCCGAACAAAACTTCGAACTCCATTCCATATTCAAGTTCTACTAATACGACATCAAACCTTAAGTGTGTCACCCTACGGTTCGCGAACTATGTAGACATGGTTGAGACCTCTCTCCGACCAATAACCAATAGCGGGATCTGGAGATCCATAATGGCTCCCACATATTCAACGATGACTTAGTGATCGAATGAACCATTCACATACGATACCGATTCCCTTTGTCACGCGATATTTTACTTGTCCGAGGTTTGATCATCGGTATCTCTATACCTTGTTCAACCTCGTCTCCTGACAAGTACACTTTACTCGTAGCGTGGTATGTGGTCTCTTATGAACCATTCATATGCTTGCAAGCTATTTAGATGACATTCCACCGAGAGGGCCCAGAGTATATCTATCCGTCATCGGGATGGACAAATCCCACTATTGATCCATATTCCTCAACTCATACTTTCCGGATACTTAATCCCACCTTTATAACCACCCATTTACGCAGTGGCGTTTGATGTAATCAAAGTACCTTTCCGGTATACGTGATTTGCATGATCTCATGGTCGAAAGGACTAGGTAACTATGTATCGAAAGCTGAAAGCAAATAACTTAATGACGTGATCTTATGCTACGCTTAAATGGGTGTGTCCATTACATCATTCATATAATGATATAACCTTGTTATTAATAACATCCAATGTTCATGATTATGAAACTATAATCATCTATTAATCAACAAGCTAGTTAAGAGGCTTACTAGGGACTCATTGTTGTTTTCAAAGCACACATGTATCAATGTTTCGGTTAATACAATTATAGCATGGTATATAAACATTTATCATAAACACAAAGATATATAATAACCACTTTTATTATTGCCTCTTGGGCATATCTCCAACGAGCCTCCCACTTGCACTAGAGTCAATAATCTAGATTACATTGTAAGGTACCTAACACCCATGGCATTCTGGTGTTGGTCATGCTTTGCCCTAGGGAGAGCTTTAGTCAACGGATCTGCTACATTCAGATGAGTGTGTACTTTGCAAATCTTTACTTCTCCATCTTCGATGTACTCGCAAATCGAATGATAACGTAGCTTGATATGCTTCAGCCTCTTGTGTGACCTTGGTTCTTGTGCATTGGCGATGGCACCCATGTTGTCACAGTAGATGACTAGTGGGTCCAATGCACTAGGAACCACACCGAGCTCTACAATGAACCTCTTCATCCATACCGCTTTCTGATGAAGCCTCTGAAGCCTCTATATACTCCGATCTGTTGAAGACTTTGCCACCGTGCACTGCTTCGAGCTTGCCCAGCTTACTGCAGCACCATTCAATATAAACACGTACCCAGACTGAGACTTAGAGTCATCAGGATCAGTGTTCCAACTTGCAACAGTGTAACCGGTTACAACGAGCTCTTGGTCACCTCCATAACAAAGAAACATATCCTTAGTTCTTTTCAAGTACTTCAGGATATTCTTGACCGTTGTCCAGTTGTTCCATTCCCTGGATCACTTTGATATCTGCTAGTCAAACTAATAGCATGTGCTATATCCGGTCTAGTACATAGCATGGCATACATGATAGAGCCTACTGCCGAGGCATAGGGGATCTGACTCATCATTTCTCTTTCTTCTGCCGTAGCCGGACCTTGAGTCTTACTCAAGACCTTGCCTGGTAACATAGGTAAGAACCCTTTCTTACTTTCGTCCATTCTAAACTTCTTTAGAATCTTGTCCAAGTATGTACTTTGTGATAGCCCTATTAGACGTCTTGATCTATCTCTATAAATCTTGATGCCTAATATATACAATGCTTCACCAAGGTATTTCATTGAAAAACTATTATTCAAATAACCTTTTACATTGATTAATAGTTCTATATCATTCCCAATCAATAATATGTCATCTACATATAATATCAGGAATGATACAGAGCTCCCACTCACTTTCTTGTAAATACAGGCCTCTCCATGACACTGTATAAACCCGAAGTCTTTGATCACCTTATCAAAGCGTCGGTTCCAACTTCTCGATGCTTGCTTCAGTCCATAAATTGAACGCTGAAGTTTGCATACTTTGTCAACATTTTTAGGATTGACAAAACCTTTGGGTTGTACCATATACAACTCTTCCTCAATGTCTCCATTAAGGAACGCCGTTTTGACATCCATCTGCCAAATCTCATAATCGAAAAATGTAGCTATTGCTAACAAAATCCTCAGAGATTTTAGCGTCGCTACAGGTGAGAAAGTCTCATCGTAGTCAACACCTTGAATTTGTCGGAAACCCTTTGCGACAAGTCGAGCTTTATAGACAGTAATATTACCATCAGCATCTGTTTTTCTTTTGAAGATCCATTTATTCTCGACAGCCTTGCGGCTATCAGGTAAGTCTACCAAAGTCCACACTTTGTTATCATACATGGATCCCATTTCAGATTTCATGGCTTCTTGCCATTTGTTGCAATCTGGGCTCATCATCGCTTCTTCATACGTCGCAGGGTCTTCATCATTGTTGTCCATAATCATGAAATTTAGACAAGGATCATACCAATCAGGAGTGACACATTCCCTTGTCGATCTGCGAGGTTCAGTAGATATCTCGTTCGAAGTTTCATGATCATTATCATTAGCTTCCTCTGTTGTCGGTGCAGGCGGCACAGGAACAACTTCCGGTACTGCGCTACTTTGATCAACGAGTGAAGATTCAGTAATCTCGTCGAGTTCTACTTTTCTTCCAAATCACTTCTTTAGTGAGAAATTCTTTCTCAAGAAAGGTTTCGTTCTTAGCAACAAAGATTTTGCCTTCGGATCTGTGATAGAAAGTGTACCCTATAGTTTCCTTAGGGTATCCTATGAAGACGCATTTCTCCGCTTTGGGTTCTAGCTTGTCCGGTTGTAACTTTTTTACATAGGCTTCGCAACCCCAAACTTTTAGGAATGACAGCTTAGGTTTCTTATTAAACCATAATTCATACGGTGTCGTTTCAACGGATTTAGATGGTGTCCTATTTAAAGTGAATGCAGCTGTCTCTAATGCATAACTCCAAAATGATATTGGCAAATCAGTAAGAAACATCATAGAACGAACCATATCTAAGAGAGTTCGATTATGACGTTCGGACACACTGTTTCGTTGTGGTGTTCCCGGCGGTGTCAATTGTGAAAGTATTCCGCATTTCTTTAAATGCATGCCAAACTTATAACTCAGATATTCACCTCCGCGATCAGATCGAAGAAATTTAATCTTCTTGTTACGTTGATTTTCTACTTCACTTTGGAATTCCTTAAACTTCTCGAAAGTTTCGGATTTATGTTTCATGAAATAGATATACCCATATCTACTCAGATCATCTGTGAAGGTTAGAACATAACGATAACCACCGCGCGAAGCTACACTCATTGGTCCGCACACATCTGTATGTATGATTTCCAATAAATCTGTAGCTCGCTCCATAATACCAGAGAATGGAGTCTTAGTCATTTTTCCCATTAGACATGCTTCGCATCTATCAAGTGACTCAAAGTCAAGTGATTCAAGTAATCCATTGGTATTTAGTTTCTTCATGCGTTTCACTCCAATATGACCAAGACGACAGTGCCACATATAAGTAGAATTATCATTCAATTTAATTCGCTTAGCATCAATGTTATTAATATGTTTATCACTATTATCGAGATCTAACAGAAATAAACCATTCTTCTCAGGTGCTCGACCATAAAATATATTATTCATAAAAATAGAACAGCCATTATTCCCAGACTTGAATGAATAACCGTCTTGCATTAAACAAGATCCAGATATAATGTTCATGCTCAACGCGGGTACAAAATAACAATTATTGAGGTTTAAAACTAATCCCGAAGGTAGATGTAGAGGGAGTGTGCCGACTGCGATACATTGACCTTGGATCCGTTTCCAACGCGCATCGTCACTTCATCCTTCAATAGTCTTCGTTTATTCTTTAGTTCCGGTTTCGAGTTACAAATATGAGCAACCGAACCAGTATCAAATACCCAGGTACTAGTACGAGAACCGATAAGATAAACATCTATAACATGTATATCAGATATACCTACTTTCTTCTTCTTGACAAGGCCGCTCTTCGGATCAGCCAAATACTTGGAGCAATTACGCTTCCAAGGTGTCCCTTCTCCTTGCAGTAATAGCACTCAGCATCAGGCTTAGGGCCAGTCTTAGGTTTCACAGGAGACATGGCAGCTTTCTTGCCACCCTTCTTGAATTTGCCTTTGGACTTGCCCTGTTTCTTGAAACTGGTGGTCTTGTTGACCATCAACACTTGGTGCTCTTTCTTGATCTCAATCTCAGCAGATTTTAGCATGGCGAAGAGTTCGAGTAACTCGTTTGTTCATGTTCTGCATATTGTAGTTCATCACAAAGTTCTTTTAACTAGGTGGCAAGTGATTGAAGGACACGATTAATCCCCGACTCTGTTAGGAATCACTATTCCAAGTCACTGAGTTTCTTCGCATGCCCGGTCATGGCGAGCATGTGCTCACTAACGGAGCTGCCTTCTTCCATCATGCAGCTGAAGAAGTGTTTCAATGCTTCATAGCATTCCACGGCTGCATGAGTTTCAAAGATAGCTTTCAGCTCATTGACCAACTCATGAGGATCGTGGTGCTCAAAACGTTTTTGAAGATCGGATTCCAGACTGCATAGGATGGCACACTGAACATGAGAGTACCGAGTTTTTTGAGTTGCGTAAACATTCTTTACTTCATCGGTTTCAGTTTCTGCAGGAGGGCCACCTAGCGGTGCATCAAGCACATATTGCAGGTTTCCACCAGCGAGGAAAATCTTCACATGACGGAACTAGGGATGGCACCCGCAGGGTATGGGTGCGGGTAGAGCCATCCCATACCCGTACCCATCACCTTTATTCTTACCCGTCACCCGTACCCATACCCGTCAACGGGTACAAGTTTTTCCCATATCCGTCACCCGACAGGGTAAATGGGTACCCGCGGGTAAAAATACCCGCGCTTAGAACACATCGAATTGATTAAAAAAATATGACAAGAGGTGAAGCATTCCTAAATATGGGTCTAATCCTCACTAACGTACCAACAATTGTGAGACCGGGAAGCGTGAGGTTCAGCCTAGCAACATGAAGACATGATTAGGGAAAAATTAAGTACTTTAGAATATTGCAGTGGCCTACATGTTAATTTTAGATGGGTACATGGGTACGTGGGTATGGGTTCTATGATCCCATACCCGTACCCACTCTACCCGATGGGTATGATATTTTCCCATTTACAAACCCATGGGTAGTATTTTGTCCCAAATCCGTATTCCTATTGGGTTTTTACCCGACGGGTACGCGGGTCATGGGTACCCATTGCCATCCCTAGACGGAACCAGTCGGTGAAGTTGCTACCGTTGCTCTAAAGCTTTTCTTTCTCTAGGAACTGGTTAAAATTGATTGGGGACACCATATCTACAACATATATTTGCAATAGTTTAGACTAATGTTTAAGACAAATTGAGTTCAAATTTTAATTTCACAAAATTAAAAACTAGGTGAACTCCCACTCAAAACAATATCCCTCGAATTGTCTTAGTGATCACACGAACCAAATCCACCACACCAAGTCCGATCATCACGAGACAAGATGTAACTTCAATGGCGAACATTCAAAGTGTTCATCATATCAATCATATGATTCATGCTCTACCTTTCGGTATCACGTGTTCCGAGACCATGTCTGTACATGCTAGGCTCGTCAAGGCAACCTTAGTATCCGCGTGTGCAAGACTGGCTTGCACCCGTTGTATACACTTGTTGAATCTATCATACCCGATCATCATGAGATGTTTCGAAATGACAAGTATTGGTAACGGTGCTACTAAGGATGAACACTTTATTATCTTGATATTTTAGTGAGAGGGATCATCTTATAATGCTACCGTCGCGATCTAAGCAAAATAAGATGCATAAAAAGGATTAATATCACATGCAGTTCATATGTGATATGATATGGCCCTTTTGTCTTTGCACATTTGATCTTCATCTCCAAAGCACGGACATGATCTCCATCATCAACGGGCATGATCTCCATCATCGTCGGCGTAGCGTCAAGGTCAATGGCGCCGTCTTCATGATTGTTCTCCCATGTAGCAACTATTACAACTACTTTGAAATACTACTCAACATGAAATTTAAAGACAACCATAAGGCTCTCGCCGGTTGCCACAATACAATAATGATCATCTCAAACATATTCATCATCACATTATGGCCATATCACATCACCAAACCCTGCAAAAACAAGTTAGACGTCTCTATTTTGGTTTGCATATTTTACGTGGTTTAGGGTTTTCGAGTGAGATCTAATCTACCTACGAACATGAACCACAACGGTGATACTAGTGTTGTCAATAGAAGAGTAAATTGAATCTTCACTATAGTAGGAGAGACATGTAGGGATTCGTTGCATAGAAAACAAAAAATTTCCTACCGCGAGAACGCAATCCAAGCCAAGATGCAATCTAGAAGACGGTAGCAACGAGGGGATGATCGAGACTCACCCTTGAAGATTTCCAAAGCCTACAAGATGAGGCTCTTGTTGCTGCGGTAGACGATCACTTGCCGCTTGCAAAAGCGCGTAGAAGATCTTGATCACGGTGCCACGATCGGGCAGCACCTCCGTACTCGGTCACACGTTCGGTGTTGATGAAGACGACGTCCTCCTCCCCGTTCCAGCGGGCAGCAGAAGTAGTAGCTTCTCCTTGAATCCGGCAGCACGACGGCGTGGTGGCGGTGGTGGTGGAGAACTTCGGCGGAGCTTCGCTAAGCGTGCGGGAGTGGTGGAGGAAAGAGGGGGCGGCTAGGGTTTGGGAGAGGGGGGCGCCGGCCACTAAGGGGTGCGGCCACCTTGTGGTCTTGGGTGGCCGGCCCCCTCCCCTATGCCCCTCATTATATAGGTGGATCCCCAAGTGTTGGACTACAAGTCTTCGAATAAGACCCCAACACAAGAACCTTCCATGTAGTAGGGAAACCTACCCAAGGTGGGACTCCCACTTGAGGTGGGATTCCCCCCTTCCATGTGGGGGGTGGCCGGCCCCCTTGGTGGAGTCCACCTTGGACTCCCCCCTCTAGGGTTGGCCGGCAATGGGGAGGTGGAGTCCCTCCGGGACTCCTCCTTCCTTAGTGATTCCTTCCGGACTTTTCTAGAACCTTCTAGAACCTTCCACAAAATCACCGGAGCATTTTAAAACTTATAAAATGACTTCCTATATATGAATCTTATTCTCCGGACCATTCCGGAACTCCTCGTGATGTCCGGGATCCCATCCGGGACTTCGAACAAAACTTCGAACTCCATTCCATATTCAAGTTCTACCATTTCAACATCAAACCTTAAGTGTGTCACCCTACGGTTCGCGAACTATGTGGACATGGTTGAGTACTCTCTCCGACCAATAACCAATAGCGGGATCTGGAGATCCATAATGGCTCCCACATATTCAACGATGACTTCAGTGATCGAATGAACCATTCACATACGATACCAATTCCCTTTGTCACACGATATTTTACTTGTCCGAGGTTTGATCATCGGTATCACTCTATACCTTGTTCAACCTCGTCTCCTGAAAAGTACTCTTTACTCGTACCGTGGTATGTGGTCTCTTACGAACTTATTCATATGCTTGCAAGACATTAGACGACATTCCACCGAGAGGGCCCAGAGTATATCTATCCGTCATCGGGATGGACAAATCCCACTCGTTGATCCATATGCCTCAACTCATACTTTCCGGATACTTAATCCCACCTTTATAACCACCCATTTACGCAGTGGCGTTTGATGTAATCAAAGTACCTTTCCGGTATAAGTGATTTACATGATCTCATGGTCATAAGGACTAGGTAACTATGTATCGAAAGCTTATAGCAAATAACTTAATGACGTGATCTTATGCTACGCTTAATTGGGTGTGTCCATTACATCATTCATATAATGATATAACCTTGTTATTAATAACATCCAATGTTCATGATTATGAAACTAATCATCCATTAATCAACAAGCTAGTTAAGAGACATACTAGGGACTCTTTGTTGTTCACATATCACACATGTATCAATGTTTCGGTTAATACAATTATAGCATGGTATATAAACATTTATCATAAACATAAAGATATATAATAACCACTTTTATTATTGCCTCTTGGGCATATCTCCAACAGTCTCCCACTTGCACTAGAGTCAATAATCTAGGTTACATTGTAATGTACCTAACACCCATGGCATTCTGGTGTTGGTCATGCTTTGCCCTAGGGAGAGCTTTAGTCAACGGATCTGCTACATTCAGATTAGTGTGTACTTTGCAAATCTTTACTTCTCCATCTTTGATGTACTCACGAATCGAGTGGTAACGCAGCTTGATATGCTTCAGCCTCTTGTGTGACCTTGGTTCTTGTGCATTGGCGATGGCACCCATGTTGTCACGAGTAGATGACTAGTGGGTCCAATGCACTAGGAACCACACCGAGCTCTACAATGAACCTCTTCATCCATACCGCTTCTGATGAAGCCTCTGAAGCCGCTATGTACTCTGATTCTGTTGAAGACTTTGCCACCGTGCACTGCTTCGAGCTTGCCCAGCTTACTGCAGCACCATTCAATATAAACACGTACCCAGACTGTGACTTAGAGTCATCAGGATCAGTGTTCCAACTTGCATCGGTGTAACCGCTTACAACAAGCTCTTGGTCACCTCCATAACAAAGAAACATATCCTTAGTTCTTTTCAAGTACTTCAGGATATTCTTGACCGCTGTCCAGTGTTCCATTCCTGGATCACTTTGATATCTGCTAGTCAAACTAACAACATGTGCTATATCCGGTCTAGTACATAGCATGGCATACATAATAGAGCCTACTGCCGAGGCATAGGGGATCTGACTCATCCTTTCTCTTTCTTCGCCGTAGCCGGTCCTTGAGTCTTACTCAAGACCTTGCCTCGGTAACATAGGTAAAAACCCTTTCTTACTTTCGTCCATTCTAAACTTCTTTAGAATCTTGTCCAGGTATGTACTCTGTGATAGTCCTATTAGGCGTCTTGATCTATCTCTATAAATCTTGATGCCTAATATATACGATGCTGCACCAAGGTCTTTCATTGAAAAACTATTATTCAAATAACCTTTTACACTGCTTAATAGTTCTATGTCATTCCCAATCAATAATATGTCATCTACATATAATATCAGGAATGCTACAGAACTCCCACTCACTTTCTTGTAAATACAGGCCTCTCCATGACACTGTATAAACCCGAAGTCTTTGATCACCTTATCAAAGCGTCGGTTCCAACTTCTTGATGCTTGCTTCAGTCCATAGATTGAACGCTGAAGTTTGCATACTTTGTCGAGCATTTTTAGGATCGATAAAACCTTTGGGTTGTACCATATACAACTCTTCCTCAATGTCTCCATTAAGGAACGCCGTTTTGACATCCATTTGCCAAATCTCATAATCGAAAAATGCAGCTATTGCTAACAAAATCCTCACAGATTTTAGCTTCGCTACAGGTGAGAAAGTCTCATCGTAGTCAACTCCTTGAATTTGTCGGAAACCCTTTGCGACAAGTCGAGCTTTATAGACGAGTAATATTACCATCGGCATCTGTTTTTCTCTTGAAGATCCATTTATTCTCGACAGCCTTGCGGCTATCGAGTAAGTCTACCAAAGTCCATACTTTGTTATCATACATGGATCCCATTTCGGATTTCATGGCTTCTTGCCATTTGTTGGAATCTCGGGCTCATCATCGCTTCTTCATACGTCGCAGGGTCCTCATCATTGTTGTCCACAATCATGACATTTAGACAAGGATCATACCAATCAGGAGTGGCACGTTCCCTTGTCGATCTGCGAGGTTCAGTAGTTTCCTCGTTCGAAGTTTCATGATCATTATCATTAGCTTCCTCTGTCACCGGTGTAGGTGGTACAGGAACAGCTTCCGGTACTGCGCTACTCTGATCAACGAGTAAAGATTCATCAATCTCATCGAGTTCTACTTTTCTTCCAGTCACTTCTTTAGTGAGAAATTCTTTCTCAAGAAAGGTTCCGTTCTTAGCAACAAAGATTTTGCCTTCGGATCTGTGATAGAAAGTGTACCCTATAGTTTCCTTAGGGTATCCTATGAAGACGCATTTCTCCGCTTTGGGTTCTAGCTTGTCCGGTTGTAACTTCTTTACATAGGCTTCGCAACCCCAAACTTTAAGGAACGACAGCTTAGGTTTCTTATTAAACCATAATTCATACGGTGTCGTTTCTACGGATTTTGATGGTGCTCTATTTAAAGTGAATGCGGCTGTCTCTAATGCATAACTCCAAAATGATAACGACAAATCAGTAAGAGACATCATAGAACAAACCATATCTAAAAGAGTTCGATTACGACGTTCGGACACACCATTTCGTTGTGGTGTTCCCGACGGTGTCAATTGTGAAAGTATTCCGCATTTCTTTAAATGCATGCCAAACTCATAACTCAGATATTCACCTCCGCGATCAGATCGTAGAAATTTAATCTTCTTGTTACGTTGATTTTCTACTTCACTTTGGAATTCCTTAAACTTCTCGAAAGTTTCGGATTTATGTTTCATGAAATAGATATACCCATATCTACTCAGATCATCTGTGAAGGTTAGAACATAACGATAACCAACGTGTGATGCTACACTCATTGGTCCGCATACATCGGTATGTATGATTTCCAATAAGTCAGTAGCTCGCTCCATCATACCAGAAAATGGAGTCTTAGTCATTTTTCCCATTAGACATGCTTCGCATCTATCAAGTGACTCAAAGTCAAGTGATTCAAGTAATCCATCGGTATGGAGTTTCTTCATGTGTTTCACTCCAATATAACCAAGACGACATTGCCACATATAAGTAGAATTATCATTCAATTTAATTCGCTTAGCATCAATGTTATGAATATGCGTATCACTACTATCGAGATCTAACAGAAATAAGCCATTCTTTTCAGGTGCTCGACCATAAAAGATATTATTCATAAAAATAGAACAACCATTATTCTCAGACTTGAATAAATAACCGTCTTGCATTAAACAAGATCCAGATATAATGTTCATGCTCAACGCGGGTACAAAATAACAATTATTTAGGCTTAAAACTAATCCCGAAGGTAGATGTAGAGGAAGTGTGCCGACAGCGATCACATCGACTTTGGATCCGTTTCCAACGTGCATCGTCACTTCATCTTTCAGTAGTCTTCGTTTATTCTTTAGTTCCTGTTTCGAGTTACAAATATGAGCAATCGAACCAGATATCAAATACCCAGGTACTAGAACGAGAAACAGGTGAGATAAACATCTATAACATGTATATCGGATATACCTTCTTTCTTCTTCTTGACAAGGCCGCTCTTCGGATCAGCCAGATACTTGGAGCAATTTCGCTTCCAGTGTCCCTTCTCCTTGCAGTAATAGCACTCAGCATCAGGCTTAGGGCCGTTCTTAGGTTTCATAGGAGGCGTGGCAGCTTTCTTGCCACCCTTCTTGAATTTTCCCTTAGACTTGCCCTGTTTCTTGAAACTTGTGGTCTTGTTGACCATCAACGCTTGGTGCTCTTTCTTGATCTCAATCTCAGCAGCTTTTAGCATGCCAAAGAGTTCAGGTAACTCCTTGTTCATGTTCTGCATATTGCAGTTCATCACAAAGTTCTTGTAACTTGGTGGCAGTGATTGAAGGACACGACTAATCCCCGATCTATTAGGAATCACTATTCCCAAGTCATCGAGTTTCTTCGCATGCCCGGTCATAACGAGCATGTGCTCACTAACGGAGCTGCCTTCTTCCATCATACAGCTGAAAAAGTGTTTCGATGCTTCATAGCATTCCACGGCCGCATGAGTCTCAAATATAGCTTTCAGCTCATTGACCAACTCATGAGGATCGTGGTGCTCAAAACGTTTTGAAGATCGGCTTCCAGACTGCACAGGATGGCACACTGAACTTGAGAGTACCGAGCTTTCCGAGTCGCGTAAACATTCTTTACTTCATCGGTTTCAGTTTCTGCAGGAGGGTCACCTAGCGGTGCATCAAGCACATATTGCAGATTTCCGCCAGCGAGGAAGATCCTCACATGACGGAACCAGTCGGTGAAGTTGCTACCATTGCTCTTAAGCTTTTCTTTCTCTAGGAACTGGTTACAATTGATTGGGGACGCCATCTCTACAACACATATTTGCAAAAGTTTAGACTAAGTTTATGACAAATTGAGTTCAAATTTTAATTCAACATAATTAAAAAACTAGGTGAACTCCCACTCAAAACAATATCCCTCGCATTATCTTAGTGATCACACGAACCAAATCCACCACACCTAAGTCCGATCATCACGAGACAAGGTGTAATTTCAATGGCGAACACTCAAAGTGTTCATCATATCAATCATATGATTCATGCTCTACCTTTCGGTATCACGTGTTCCGAGACCATGTCCGTACATGCTAGGCTCGTCAATGCCACCTTAGTATCCGCATGTGCAAAGCCGGCTTGCACCCGTTGTATGCACTTGTTGATTCTATCACACCCGATCATCACGAGATGCTTCGAAACGACAAGTCTTGGCAACGGTGCTACTAAGGATGAACACTTTATTATCTTGATATTTTAGTGAGAGGGATCATCTTATAATGCTACCGTCAAGATCTAGGCAAAATAAGATGCATAAAAGGATTAACATCACATGCAGTTCATATGTGATATGATATGGCCCTTTTGTCTTTGCGCCTTTGATCTTCATCTCCAAAGCACGGACATGATCTCCATCATCTCCGGGCATGATCTCCATCATCGTCGGCGTAGCGTCAAGGTCAATGGCGCCGTCTTCATGGTTGTTCACCTCATGTAGCAACTATTACAACTACTTTGAAATACTACTCAACATGAAATTTTAAGACAACCATAAGGCTCCTGCCGGTTGCCACAATACAATAATGATCATCTCATACATATTCATCATCACATTATGGCCATATCACATCACCAAACCCTGCAAAAACAAGTTAGACGTCTCTAATTTGGTTTGCATATTTTACGTGGTTTAGGGTTTTCGAGAGAGATCTAATCTACCTACGAACATGAACCACAACGGTGATACTAATGTTGTCAATAGAAAAGTAAATTGAATCTTCACTATAGTAGGAGAGACAGACACCCGCAAAGCCTCCTATGCAATACAAGTTGCATGTGGAACGAGGAACAAGTCTCATGAACGCAATCATGTAAAGTTAGTTCGAGCCGCTTCATCCCACTATGCCACAAATATACAAAGTACTCAAACTAAAGACAACAAGAGCATCAACGCCCACAAAACCATTGTGTTCTACTCGTGCAACCATTTATGCATGGACCTAGCTCTGATACCACTGTAGGGATTCGTTGCATAGAAAACAAAAAAATTCCTACCGCGAGAACGCAATCCAAGCCAAGATGCAATCTAGAAGACGGTAGCAACGAGGGGATGATCGAGACTCACCCTTGAAGATTTCCAAAGCCTACAAGATGAGGCTCTTGTTGCTGCGGTAGACGATCACTTGCCGCTTGCAAAAGCGCGTAGAAGATCTAGATCACGGTGCCACGATCGGGCAGCACCTCCGTACTCGGTCACACGTTCGGTGTTGATGAAGACGACGTCCTCCTCCCCGTTCCAGCAGGCAGTGGAAGTAGTAGCTTCTCCTTGAATCCGGTAGCACGACGGCGTGGTGGCGGTGGTGGTGGAGAACTCCGGCGGAGCTTCGCTAAGCGTGCGGGAGTGGTGGAGGAAAGAGGGGGCGGCTAGGGTTTGGGAGAGGGGTGCGCCGGCCACTAAGGGGTGCGGCCACCTTGTGGTCTTGGGGTGGCCGGCCCCCTCCCCTATGCCCCTCATTATATAGGTGGATCTCCAAGTGTTGGACTACAAGTCTTCGAATAAGACCCCAACATAAGAACCTTCCATGTAGTAGGGAAACCTACCCAAGGTGGGACTCCCACTTGAGGTGGGATTCCCCCCTTCCATGTGGGGGGGTGGCCGGCCCCCTTGGTGGAGTCCACCTTGGACTCCCCCCTCTAGGGTTGGCCGGCCATGGGGAGGTGGAGTCCCTCCGGGACTCCTCCTTCCTTAGTGATTCCTTCCGGACTTTTCTAGAACCTTCTAGAACCTTCCGCAAAATCATCGGATCATTTTAAAACTTATAAAATGACTTCCTATATATGAATCTTATTCTCCGGACCATTCCGGAACTCCTCGTGATGTCCGGGATCCCATCCGGGACTTCGAACAAACCTTCGAACTCCATTCCATATTCAAGTTCTACCATTTCAACATCAAACCTTAAGTGTGTCACCCTACGGTTCGCGAACTATGTGGACATGGTTGAGTACTCTCTCCGACCAATAACCAATAGCGGGATCTGGAGATCCATAATGGCTCCCACATATTCAACGATGACTTCAGTGATCGAATGAACCATTCACATACGATACCAATTCCCTTTGTCACACGATATTTTACTTGTCCGAGGTTTGATCATCGGTATCACTCTATACCTTGTTCAACCTCGTCTCCTGAAAAGTACTCTTTACTCGTACCGTGGTATGTGGTCTCTTATGAACTTATTCATATGCTTGCAAGATATTAGACGACATTCCACCGAGAGGGCCCATAGTATATCTATCCGTCATCGGGATGGACAAATCCCACTATTGATCCATATGCCTCAACTCATACTTTCCGGATACTTAATCCCACCTTTATAACCACCCATTTACGCAGTGGAGTTTGATGTAATCAAATTACCTTTCCGGTATAAGTGATTTACATGATCTCATGGTCATAAGGACTAGGTAACTATGTATCGAAAGCTTATACCAAACAACTTAATGACGTGATCTTATGCTACGCTTAATTGGGTGTGTCCATTACATCATTCATATAATGATATAACCTTGTTATTAATAACATCCAATGTTCATGATTATGAAACTAATCATCCATTAACCAACAAGCTAGTTAAGAGGCAAACTAGGGACTCTTTGTTGTTTACATATCACACATGTATCAATGTTTCGGTTAATACAATTATAGCATGGTATATAAACATTTATCATAAACATAAAGATATATAATAACCACTTTTATTATTGCCTCTTGGGCATATGTCCAACAAGACATACACCCGCAAAGCCACTTATGCAATACAATTTGCATGTCGAGCGTGGAGCAAATCTCATGAACGCGGACATGTAAAGTTAGCCCGAGCCGCTTCATCCCACTATGCCACAAAGATGCAAAGTACTCAAACTAAAGACAACATAAGCATCAACGCCCACAAAACCATTGTGTTCTACTCGTGCAACCATCTATGCATAGACATGGCTCTGATTCCACTGTAGGGATTCGTAGCATAGAAAACAAAAAAATTCCTACCGCGAGAACGCAATCCAAGCCAAGATGCAATCTAGAAGATGGGAGCAACGAGGGGATGAACGAGACTAACTCTTGAAGAATTCCAAAGCCTACAAGAGGAGGCTCTCGTTGCTGCGGTAGACGATCACTTGCCGCTTTCAAAAGCGCGTAGAAGATCTTGACGGTGCCACAATCGGGCAGCACCTCCGTACTCGATCACACGTTCGGTGTTGATGAAGACAACGTCCTTCTCCCCGTTCTAGCGGGCAGCAGAAGTAGTAGCTCCTCCTTGAATCCGGCAGCACGATGGCGTGGTGGCGATGGCGATGGAGATCTCCGGCGGAGCTTCGCTAAGCGGTTGCGGGAGAGGTGGAGGAGAGGGGGCGGTTAGGGTTTGGGGAGAGGGGGTGGCCGGCCACTATGAGGGGTGCGGCCACGGTGGCTTTTGTGTGGCCGGCCCCCTCCCCTTGCCCCTCATTATATAGGTGGAACCCCCAAGTGTTGGACTACAAGTCTTCGAATAAGACCCCAACCCAAAACCTTCCATGTGTAGGGAAACTTACCCAAGGTGGGATTCCCACCTCAAGTGGGACTCGCACCCTTCCATGAGGGGGGGGTGGCCGGCCCCCTTGGTGGAGTCCACCTAGGACTCCACCCCTCTAGGGTTGGCCGGCCATGGGTGGTGGAGTCCCTCCGGGACTCCGCCTTCCAATGTGATTTCTTCCGGACTTTTCTAGAACCTTCTAGAACTTACCATAAATGCACCGGATCATTTTCAAACTTATAAAGTGACTTCCTATATATGAATCTTATTCTCTGGACCATTCCGGAACTCCTCGTGATGTCCGGGATCCCATCCGAGACTCCGAACAAAACTTCGAACTCCATTCCATATTCAAGTTCTACTAATACGACATCAAACCTTAAGTGTGTCACCCTACGGTTCGCGAACTATGTAGACATGGTTGAGACCTCTCTCCGACCAATAACCAATAGCGGGATCTGGAGATCCATAATGGCTCCCACATATTCAACGATGACTTAGTGATCGAATGAACCATTCACATACAATATCGATTCCCTTTGTCACGCGATATTTTACTTGTCCGAGGTTTGATCATCGGTATCTCTATACCTTGTTCAACCTCGTCTCCTGAAAAGTACTCTTTACTCGTAGCGTGGTATGTGGTCTCTTATGAACCATTCATATGCTTGCAAGCTATTTAGATGATATTCCACCGAGAGAGCCCAGAGTATATCTATCCGTCATCGGAATGGACAAATCCCACTATTGATCCATATGCCTCAACTCATACTTTCCGGATACTTAATCCCACCTTTATAACCACCCATTTATGCAGTGGCGTTTGATGTAATCAAAGTACCTTTCCGGTATAAGTGATTTACATGATCTCATGGTCGAAAGGACTAGGTAACTATGTATCGAAAGTTGATAGCAAATAACTTAATGACGTGATCTTATGCTACGCTTAAATGGGTGTGTCCATTACATCATTCATATAATGATATAACCTTGTTATTAATAACATCCAATGTTCATGATTGTGAAACTATAATCATCTATTAATCAACAAGCTAGTTAAGAGGCTTACTAGGGACTCATTGTTGTTTACATAACACACATGTATCAATGTTTCGGTCAATACAATTATAGCATGGTATATAAACATTTATCATAAACACAAAGATATATAATAACCACTTTTATTATTGCCTCTTGGGCATATCTCCAACGGTCTCCCACTTGCACTAGAGTCAATAATCTAGATTACATTGTAAGGTACCTAACACCCATGGCATTCTGGTGTTGGTCATGCTTTGCCCTAGGTAGAGGTTTAGTCAATGGATCTGCTACATTCAGATCAGTGTGTACTTTGCAAATCTTTACTTCTCCATCTTCGATGTACTCGCAAATCGAATGATAACGTAGCTTGATATGCTTCAGCCTCTTGTGTGACCTTGGTTCTTGTGCATTGGCGATGGCACCCATGTTGTCACAGTAGATGACTAGTGGGTCCAATGCACTAGGAACCACACCGAGCTCTACAATGAACCTCTTCATCAATACCGCTTCTGATGAAGCCTCGAAGCCGCTATATACTCCGATTCTCGTTGAAGACTTCGCCACCGTGCACTCGCTTCGAGCTTGCCCAGCTTACATCGCAGCACCATTCAATATAAACACGTACCCGGACCGAGACTTAGAGTCATCGGGATCGGTGTTCCAACTTGCATCGGTGTAACCGGTTACAACGAGCTCTTGGTCACCTCCATAACAAAGAAACATATCATTAGTTCTTTTCAAGTACTTCAGGATATTCTTGACCGCTGTCCAGGTGTTCCATTCCCGGATCACTTTGATATCTCGCTAGTCAAACTAACAGCATGTGCTATATCCGGTCTAGTACATAGCATGCCATACATGATAGAGCCTACTGCCGAGGCATAGGGGATCTGACTCATCCTTTCTCTTTCTTCTGTCGTAGCCGGACCTTGAGTCTTACTCAAGACATTGCCTGATAACATAGGTAAGAACCCTTTCTTACTTTCGTCCATTCTAAACTTCTTTAGAATCTTGTCCAGGTATGTACTTTGTGATAGCCCTATTAGACGTCTTGATCTATCTCTATAAATCTTGATGCCTGATACGTCTCTGACGTATCGATAATTTCTTATGTTCCATGCCACATTATTGATGATATCTACATGTTTTATGCACACTTTATGTCATATTCGTGCATTTTCTGGAACTAACCTATTAACAAGATGCCGAAGTGCCGCTTGCTGTTTTCTGCTGTTTTTGGTTTCAGAAATCCTAGTAAAGAAATATTCTCGGAATTGGACGAAATCAACGCCCAGGTTCCTATTTTGCCCGGAAGCATCCAGAACACCCGAGAACCGCCAGAGAGGGGGCACAGGCCCACCAAACCATAGGCCGGCGCGGCCAAGGGGGGGCCCGCGCCCCCCTATAGTGTCGTCGCCCCGTTGACCTTCTGACGCCGCCTCTTCGCCTATTTAAGGGCCCTGGACCTAAAACCTCGATACGAAAAAGCCACGGTACGAGAAACCTTCCAGAGCCGCCGCCATCGCGAAGCCAAGATCTGGGGGACAGGAGTCTCTATTCCGGCACGCCGCCGGGACGGGGAAGTGCCCCCGGAAGGCTTCTCCATCGACACCGCTGCCATCTCCACCGCCATCTTCATCAACGCTGCTCGTCTCCCATGAGGAGGGAGTAGTTCTCCATCGAGGCTCGGGGCTGTACCGGTAGCTATGTGGTTAATCTCTCTCCTATGTACTTCAATACAATGATCTCATGAGCTGCTTTACATGATTGAGATTCATATGAGTTTTGTATCACAATTCATCTATGTGCTACTCTAGTGATGTTATTAAAGTAGTCTATTCCTCCTCCATGATGTAATGTGGACAGTGTGTGCCTCATGTAGTACTTGGCGTAGTTTATGATTGTGATCTCTTGTAGATTATGAAGTTAACTATTACTATGATGGTATTGATGCGATCTATTCCTCCTTTCATAGTGTGAAGGTTACGGTGTGCATGCTATGTTAATACTTGGTTTGGTTGTGTTGATCTATCTTGCACTCTAAGGTTATTTAAATATGAACATTGAATTGTGGAGCTTGTTAACTCCGGCATTGAGGGTTCGTGTAATCCTACGCAATGGTGTTCATCATCCAACAAGAGAGTGTAGAGTATGCATTTATCTATTCTGTTATGTGATCAATGTTGAGAGTGTCCACTAGAGAAAGTATGATCCCTAGGCCTTGTTCCTAAATACTGCTTGTTTACTGTTTTACTGCGTTACTACTACTGCGTTACTACTGCTTGTTTACTGTCAACACCCGGATTTTTAAGTCCAGATGCCTATTATGCCATTCATCGCAATCCCAGGAATATTGTTTTTGCGAGACATAATAGATTGATATCACAACACATCATTCATTACAACACATAATCGTCCTACAACAAAGGATCACATGATCCAGTCTTAATACATCATAGTGGATCTAGGGATCCTGTTACAAAACACATAGCGGAAGCGAAGTAGTAGCGGTCGTGGTCCATCTGTTCCACAGGCAACTGTTGACGTCAGGAGTAGTCCTAGTTGTCGTAGATGTCCTGCTGTCCATCTTCCTCGTACTGCTGTTCCTCTTCATAGTCTGGCCATTTGAATAGCCAGGGACAAAGCCATGAGTACTTCAAAGTACTCGCAAACTAATACTAAGGTAAACACTATCAACTATAGTAACGGGGTTCTAAGCTCTAGTTTCATTTGCATAAAGCCAGTTTTATTTCATCAACACTTTAATAAACAAAGCCTCTTCATTTGCTTAACTAACTCAAGTGGGAACATTAGTGTCATTCCCACAACTCAGTTGTGATTCAAAGTCAAAGTCACCTTTCAAACTCAAGTCACAAGTCACCATTCCTATTTTTGGAAAAGTTCTGATGACGGAACAGTATGGCCTTTCCAACTGTCCATAACCGAGGACGCGGCTATTCGAATAGGTTTAACTCTGCAGAGGGTGTACACTTGTGCCACAACAATTGCAATAGTTCGTCAGGGGTAATCGGCCCCGATTTATCGTACGCGATACGCGAACTACCAATCCTAACCTTTCATTTACATACTCTAGTATAGGCACCTCTCCCCATGAGCTTGGCCTCCCGGTGAAGACAAACCGTCGGCCCTAGGAACCGCACAGGGCTTGGGCCGGACATTCACCTCATTTCACGTCATTTCACATCATTTCATATTTCTTTGGAGGCAGCCCTTGGCATAACCCCGATGACGCTTGTTTAGAGGGAACCCATACTAAAATACATAAGTTTCCAGCTAAGCCTTACCCAGATTCAGGTATTGTGGGGGTACTTGTAAAATTGGAATGGTATCGCATCCGAACCCAACCATCAGGTTTTTTGTAAAATTTCATTCACCAGTCATATTCACCTTCAAAATCTCTCATTGGAAATGAATCATCATTCCAAGGTTTTCAAAGTCATTTCATTTCACAAGTTCCCATCTAGAGTAGTCAATTTTATTTGTTAGCACGAGCAACTAGTCATGAGGGGTGCTATCTTAGCGTATAGCTTTCTAGGCTAAGTTTGATACTCTTGTACTAATCCAAGACTAATCAAGTGAATCATAACTCAAAAAGTACTTTGGTAAAACAAAAGTAAATAAAGCTTGTAAAGTAAAACTAGGAAATAGGATCATAAGCATAAAGTAAAAAGTGGTGGTGCCTTGCTCTTGTAGAGCTTTGCACTTAGCAAGAATATTAGCTTGCAATGGTGTTAGCTTGCAATAATATAGCTTGCCTTGGTTGGTGATGTGATCAAAGTGGTCTTCTTCTCCTTGAAAGTAGACTTCCTCCTCCTCCTCTTGATACTCCTCGGTACTAGCGTCTAAAATACGAATATGAGGATACGATCACCAAACAATTCATTGGCTACTCCAAACATCACATATATTCACACCAACTATTCTATTCACACAATTAATACAATTTGGTGCATTGGTGGTATTGCTTTGAGGAAGAATAATTTCCTCTCATTTTATATGTAAATGATAGTTTCCATATAGTTCTTGAGGAATAATTTCCTCTCATTGAATCTTTTTTAAGATTTAATTTCTCAAACCATCACACATGAATTTATGTTGAGCTAAGTCAACCATTCATCATCATCATTTGAGAAAATGATTTAAATGAGGTAGGGATACCTCATACCATTTAATAAGGCCTATTATGATTTAAAATCTCCAAGTATTTCATGTGGGAGTATTTGACCAGGGGTTCAAACTTCATATGAAAGTACTTGGGACAATATTTAAATGAAGTGAAACACCTCATATAATTTACACAAGTAAACTAGCATCACTCATTACTATTAAGTGGGTAAATGTGTTGTTTTTCTTATTTAGGAAAAATAATTTCCTCTCATACTAATTAAGGGGTTACTTTTAATTACTTAGACAAATAATTTCCTCTCATTATCTTATTAAGATTTAAATTCTCTCATGAACAATATATGACCTAGGTTGACCAAAGTCAACCTCTTCACAATTATCATTAAAGAAAAGATTTAAATGAGGTGAACACCTCATACCTTTTAATCCTAACATGGTAAAGATTTAATATCATCAACAATCCATGTGAGACCTAAATGACCAGAGTCTCAACCTCATTTTGAATTGTTCATGACAAGATTTAAATGAGAGAAACACTCCCATAAGATTTAATAATTTGTTGGAACAATTTAAATGCTACTATGGCAAACATCTAATATTCTTAAGTGAGCAAATATGAGACCAAGCAACAAGGGTCATCACATTACTTCATACAACTTGAGAAGATGATTTAAATGAGGTGCTACACCTCATAGATTTAAAAATCTTAAATTTGGAATTAATTTAAATGGGCTAGTAATGGCTACATAGCCATTATTTGATTCTAACCCATGATCATATACAGTACCCATATCATATTTTTACATAATCAAATATAGTATTTGAAAAGTGAATTATGAGAGTTTGAAACACCTCAAAATTCAAAAGGGTTGATTTTTAATAATTGTTTGCTGTTTGAAAAGTTACTCCTTTGTTATTTTTACTATTCAAATTCTACAACATATTTTGGTTTGAATCCAGTGTGGTTCGATGGGGCCTTTCATGAGCTTTCTAAATATATAAAATTTGTAAAATTTGGCTCAGTAGATTTGTCACTATTAAATTTTGAAACTAGCATCAGATTGTAATTTAAAAGAAAAGAATTAAACAAGTTTGAATTCAAACGGGGGCGGGAAACTTAAACGGGCCGGCCCAGCTATGCTGGCGATGCGGGCGGGCCGCCTGACAGTGGCCCCCGCTTGTCAGCGGGTTTTAAAACGGCGAACCGGTATGCGTGATCTAAACCGCACGATCAGACGGAGATCGAACGGACCAGAGACAGCGTCGTCTCCGGCGAGAGGGGAGGTCACCGGCGGCGCTGGCAGGGGGTCGATGGCTTACCGGCGGCGCGGCGAGGGTCGGCGAGGCGCGGAGAAGACGTTGTCGAGGAAGGGGAAGCCGATGGTAGCAGTCTCATCGCCGGGGGTGCGCTGCAACGACGGCGCCCTTCTCAGCACCTCCGCGGGCTCCGGTGGTCAAATTGGACGGCGGCGGAGGCTAATCGAGCAAGGCGAGTGGACGATGAGCTTGAGAAAAAGGAGGAGAGCAAGTTTGGTGTGGAGAGCTAGGTGCGGGGATGCCTCCTTTTATAGCTGGCGGTCGAGGCCGAGGGGTGTGAGCATGTCCAGGGTGACGACGGCGATACAGTGGTCGAGAGGGTTGGGAGCTGACGCAGGCGGGTAGGCGACGTCATTGTGAGGGTGTGGGACTTGACGGCGCAGAAAATGGCGGTCTGTGGCGATCGTCATCGTCCTCGCGTTCCGGTGCCCGTGGCGGATGGGCGTCGTCCATGGCGACGGTGACAGGGCTATGGCGAGCCAATGGCGATGTCCAGTAGGTAGAGGGGACCGTGGTGAGTCGACGTGCGCATGGGGAGAGCGAGTGGAGGCGTGAGGCGATGGGGCATGGCGGCGTTCTGTCGCGTCCAGGAATGCCATCGTGCGCGTCCTGGCGAGCCACTGGGTGTCCCTGGGCGCGTCTGGGCACGCGGCTGCTGGCGTGTGCATGCGTCGGTTTGACCAAGGGAGGGCAAGGGCTGGTCCAGGAGAGGTAGAGGGACGTCCAGGACATGGAGGTGCATGATGGGGATGGCCAGCGAGCAAGTGGGCATGGTGAGCTCATGGTGGCCGGCATGGTCTGGTTTTGGTCAAGGTGGTCAAGGTGCAGGGCTGGCAAGGCTTGGCAGTGATGCAAAAGGGTACAGGGATGCAGGGGGAGTGCAGGGTTGGACTTGGTCCAAGCCAAAATCCAGCATGGGCTTCAATTTTACTTCTGCCTGCAAGGTGTTTGAGAAAATGGCCGAAAGAGAAAAGTTTTCAAATTTTGAAAATTCCTTTGGTGGATCTCATTCATATATTCATAGGGATGGAATGGTGGTGGTGGTGGTCAATTTGGTGGAGGTTTGCAAGTTTTCAAAAAGTGGAGGAATCTTCTCTTTGTTTCAAAGTCATCACTTGTCACATATCTACTGGTCAACCTGGTCAAAGTTAGGTATGGTGGTCAACATGAAAGTTGTTCACTTTGACAAGGTCTTGAATGACATGGTCATAGTTTACCAAGTTTTGTTTAGGAACCAGAAGATAAATGGGTGCAAAGTGGGGAAGAAATTATAAATGTGACATATGACCATTATCACATGTAATGTTGATTTTGAGATTTGCTTTGATTTGATTTTAGTTTCTTTGATGCAATTGTGTTTGTTTATCATATATAAGAGTTTTACAAACACTAGATCAAGCATTGGTGGTCTTGGTTGAAGATTTGCAAATTGGGCTAAGTGTATGTGAGTGAATTTTGGGGATTTTCTCCCTATTTGATTTCTCCCCATTTGAGTTGACTTTTGTTGACTCTAATGTGATTATTATTAGTTTAGAAACATTTTCAAACCATTGAATTCATTTCAAAAGGTCTTGGTCAAAGATTTGCAAAATTGGCCATAACACATAAGAGGTGATGTGTTAAATTTTATTATTTTTGTAAATTGTTCACCTTGCTTTACTTGGGCATGGGTTAGGGTCAATTTAGTGTTATATTAGGTTGAGAGATGGTTTCCCATCATTTGGTCAAGGTTTTAGAGTCATAGGTCAAAGTTTGGTGAAAATGGCTATGTGTCTCATATGCCTCTATGCATATGTTGCATTTGATTTTTGATTTGAGTGTTCTTGGCCCATTTGATGTTGTTGAGTGTTGAAATGGTATATAGGAGTGATCCAACCATTCACAACAAGTCCTAGGGTCAAGATTCTTAAATTCACAAATTTGCACTTTACTCTCATATGCCTCTATGGCATTTTTAGTTTCTTTTTATTTTCTTTGAAAACCACTTGGATTTGGTTTGACAAGTACTAGGTAAGGTGTATGAAGGTTTTCCAAACCTCTAAGCAAAGTGGAAAGGCTTAAGGTAAAGTTTTATAAATATAGCCCTAGGCACATATGCCTCTTTCTTATTTAATTTCCTTTTATTTTATTTTAACTAAGATGGTGAAAAGAGGGGTGAGGTTTAGGGTTTAGTGGGGTTCACAAAGGTTCACCACTATTTAGCATAAAGAATAAAGGTAGGGTTCAAGATTTACCTATTAGGGCTATATGCCCCCATATGTCTTTTATTTTATTGGGTTGGTGATCTTCACTTGATCACTTTAGGGTTTTAGGGTTTAGCACATAAGCATAATAACACTCATCATGGCAAAACACAAGATTTAAACAAGATCTATAGGTATCAATCTTATTTTAATAAAAGTTTTTGTTGGTTCCAAAAATTTGGAACTAGGGAAATTCATTTTGTTTGTTTTGGAATTTTTGGGTTGTTACATTTACTGTCGTGGGCAAAGCACTTTTCTGGTGCCGTTGCTACTACTTATTCATACCACCTGTATTTCACTATCTCTTCGCCGAACTAGTGCACCTATTAGGTGTGTTGGGGACACAAGAGACTTCTTGCTTTGTGGTTGCAGGGTTGCATGAGAGGGATATCTTTGACCTCTTCCTCCCCGAGTTCGATAAACCTTGGGTGATCCACTTAAGGGAAAACTTGCTGCTGTTCTACAAACCTCTGCTCTTGGAGGCCCAACACTGTCTACAGGAAAAGGAGGGGGCGTAGACATCAAGCTATTTTCTGGCGCCGTTGCCGGGGAGGAAAGGTAAAAGGCACTCATACTCCGGTTCCAGGTAACAGTACTTTTCTGGCGCCATTGTGTTTGTGCTCGAAGCTATTTCCTTTAGATCCTGCAATTGCATCTTTTTGTTTCTTGTTTACACTAGTTAGGCATAATGGAAAACAACAAAAATATGAGAGATCTTTATGAACTTTATCTTGAATTAGGACATGATGTGTTTGAAGAGAGAATTAAAAAACCCATGGAACTTTATATGCATGCTAATGGGAATGTCATTAATATGAATGCTTTGAACACTATTGTTGCTAATGCTATGGAAAATTCTAAGCTTGGGGAAGCTGGCTTTGATGAGCATGATCTTTTTAGTCCCCCAAGCATTGAGGAGGAAATTTTCTTTGATGATACTTTGCCTCCTATTTATGATGATTATAATGATAGTAGCCTTTTGTTGCCGCCTGTTATGGAGGATAAATTTGATTATGATTACAATATGCCTCCTATATTTGATCATGAGAATAATAACGATAGCTACTTCGTTGAATTTGCTCCCACTATTACTAATAAAATTGACTTTGCCTATGTGGAGAGTAATAATTTTATGCATGAGACTCATGATAAGAATGCTTTATGTGATAGTTATATTGTTGAGTTTGCTCATGATACTACTGAAAGTTATTATGAGAGAAGAAAATGTGGTTGTAGAAATTTTCATGTTACTAAAATGCCTCTCTATGTGCTGAAATTTTTGAAGCTATACTTGTTCTATCTTCCTATGCTTGTTACTTTGCTCTTTACGAACTTGTTTATTTACAAGATTCCTATGCATAGGAAGCATGTTAGGCTTAAATGTGTTTTGAATTTGCATCTTGATGCTCTCTTTTGCTTCAAATACTATTTCTTGCGAGTGCATCATTAAAACTCGCTGAGCCCATCTTAATGGCTATAAAGAAAGAACTTCTTGGGAGATAACCCATGTGTTATTTTGCTATAGTACTTTGTTTTATATTTGTGTCTTGGAAGTTGTTACTACTGTAGCAACCTCTCCTTATCTTAGTTTTGTGTTTTGTTGTGCCAAGTAAAGTCGTTGATAGTAAGGTTCATACTAGATTTGGATTACTGCGCAGAAACAGATTTCTTTGCTGTCACGAATCTGAGCAAAATTCTCTGTAGGTAACTCAGAAAATTATGCCAATTTACGTGAGTGATCCTCAGATATGTACGCAACTTTCATTCAATTTGAGCAGTTTCATTTGAGCAAGTCTGGTGCCTCAATAAAATTCGTCTTTACGAACTGTTCTGTTTTGACAGATTCTGCCTTTTATTTCGCATTGCTCCTTTTGCTATGTGAGATGGATTTCTTTGTTCCATTAACTTCCAGTAGCTTTGAGCAATGTCCAGAAGTGTTAAGAATGATTGTGTCACCTCTGAACATGTGGATTTTTTATTATGCACTAACCCTCTAATGAGTTTGTTTCGAGTTTGGTGTGGAAGAAGTTTTCAAGGGTCAAGAGAGGAGGATGATATACTATGATCAAGAAGAGTGAAAAGTCTAAGCTTGGGGATGCCCCGTGGTTCACCCCTGCATATATCAAGAAGACTCAAGCGTCTAAGCTTGGGGATGCCCAAGGCATCCCCTTCTTCATCGACAAATTATCAGGTTCCTTCTCTTGAAACTATATTTTTATTCGGTCACATCTTATGTACTTTACTTGGAGCGTCTGTATGTCTTTTGTTTTTGTTTTTGTTTGAATAAATGCTTGTGTGGGAGAGAGACACGCTCCGCTGGTTCATATGAACACATGTGTTCTTAGCTTTTAATGTTCATGGCGAAGGTTGAAACTGCTTCGTTAAATTGTTATATGGTTGGAAACGGAAAATGATACATGTAGTAATTGCTAAAATGTCTTGGATAATGTGATACTTGGCAATTGTTGTGCTCATGTTTAAGCTCTTGCATCATATACTTCGCACCTATTAATGAAGAAATACATAGAGCTTGCTAAAATTTGGTTTGCATAATTGGTCTCTCTAAGGTCTAGATAATTTCTAGTATTGAGTTTGAACAACAAGGAAGACGGTGTAGAGTCCTATAATGTTTTCAATATGTCTTTTATGTAAGTTTTGCTGCACCGCTTCATCCTTGTGTTTGTTTCAAATAGCCTTGCTAGCCTAAACCTTGTATAGAGAGGGATTACTTCTCATGCATCCAAAATACTTGAGCCAACCACTATGCCATTTGTGTCCACCATACCTACCTACTACATGGTATTTCTCCGCCATTCCAAAGTAAATTGCTTGAGTGCTACCTTTAAATTTCTATTCTCCACCTTTACAATATATAGCTCATGGGACAAATAGCTTAAAAACTATTGTGGTATTGAATATGTACTTATGCACTTTATCTCTTATTAAGTTGCTCGTTGTGCGATAACCATGTTCACTGGGGACGCCACCAACTACTCTTTGTTGAATATCATGTGAGTTGCTATGCATGTTCGTCTTGTCTGAAGTAAGGGCGATCTACCACCTTATGGTTAGAGCGTGCATATTGTTAGAGAAGAACATTGGGCCGCTAACTAAAGCCATGATCCATGGTGGAAGTTTCAGTTTTGGACAATATCCTCAATCTCAAATGAGAAAATTAATTGTTGCTACATGCTTATGCATAAAAGAGGAGTCCATTATCTGTTGTCTATGTTGTCCCGGTATGGATGTCTAAGTTGAGAATAATCAATAGCGAGAAATCCAATGCGAGCTTTCTCCTTAGACCTTTGTACAGGCGGCATAGAGGTACCCCTTTGTGACACTTGGTTAAAACATGTGCATTGCGATAATCCCGGTAGTCCAAGCTAATTAGGACAAGGTGCGAGCACTATTAGTATACTATGCATGAGGCTTGCAACTTGTAAGATATAATTTACATAACACATATGCTTTATTACTACCGTTGACAAAATTGTTTCTTGTTTTCAAAACCAAAGCTCTAGCACAAATATAGCAATCGATGCTTTCCTCTTTGAAGGACCATTCTTTTACTTTTATTGTTGAGTCAGTTCACCTATCTCTCTCCACCTCAAGAAGCAAACACTTGTGTGAACTGTGCATTGATTCCTACATACTTGCATATTGCACTTATTATACTACTCTATGTTGACAATATCCATGAGATATACATGTTATGAGTTGAAAGCAACCGCTGAAACTTCATCTTCCATTGTGTTGCTTCAATGCCTTTACTTTGAATTATTGCTTTATGAGTTAACTTTTATGCAAGACTTATTGATGCTTGTCTCGAAGTACTATTCATGAAAAGTCTTTGCTTTATGATTCAGTTGTTTACTCATGTCATTACCATTGTCTTGGATTGCTGCATTCATTACATATGTTTACAATATGATCAAGTTTATGATGGCATGTCACTCTAGAAATTATCTTTGTTTATCGTTTACCTGCTCGGGACGAGCAGAAACTAAGCTTGGGGATGCTGATACGTCTCCGACGTATCGATAATTTCTTATGTTCCATGCCACATTATTGATGATATCTACATGTTTTATGCACACTTTATGTCATATTCGTGCATTTTCCGGAACTAACCTATTAACAAGATGCCGAAGTGCCGATTGCTGTTTTTCGCTGTTTTTGGTTTCGGAAATCCTAGTAAAGAAATATTCTCGGAATTGGACGAAATCAACGCCCAGGTTCCTATTTTGCCCGGAAGCATCCGGAACACCCGAGAACCGCCGAGAGAGGGGCACAGGCCCACCAAACCATAGGCCGGCGCGGCCAAGGGGGCCCGCGCCCCCTATAGTGTCGTCGCCCCGTTGACCTTCTGACGCCGCCTCTTCGCCTATTTAAGGGCCCTGGACCTAAAACCTCGATACGAAAAAGCCACGGTACGAGAAACCTTCCAGAGCCGCCGCCATCGCGAAGCCAAGATCTGGGGGACAGGAGTCTCTGTTCCGGCACGCCACCGGGACGGGGAAGTGCCCCGGAAGGCTTCTCCATCGACACCGCTGCCATCTCCACCGCCATCTTCATCAACGCTGCTTGTCTCCCATGAGGAGGGAGTAGTTCTCCATCGAGGCTCGGGGATGTACCGGTAGCTATGTGGTTAATCTCTCTCCTATGTACTTCAATACAATGATCTCATGAGCTGCTTTACATGATTGAGATTCATATGAGTTTTGTATCACAATTCATCTATGTGCTACTCTAGTGATGTTATTAAAGTAGTCTATTCCTCCTCCATGATGTAATGTGGACAGTGTGTGCATCATGTAGTACTTGGCGTAGTTTATGATTGTGATCTCTTGTAGATTATGAAGTTAACTATTACTATGATGGTATTGATGCGATCTATTCCTCCTTTCATAGTGTGAAGGTTACGGTGTGCATGCTATGTTAGTACTTGGTTTGGTTGTGTTGATCTATCTTGCACTCTAAGGTTATTTAAATATGAACATTGAATTGTGGAGCTTGTTAACTCCGGCATTGAGGGTTCGTGTATTCCTACGCAATGGTGTTCATCATCCAACAAGAGAGTGTAGAGTATGCATTTATCTATTCTGTTATGTGATCAATGTTGAGAGTGTCCACTAGTGAAAGTATGATCCCTAGGCCTTGTTCCTAAATACTGCTTGTTTACTGTTTTACTGCGTTACTATTACTGCGTTACTACTGCTTGTTTACTGTCGTGGGCAAAGCACTTTTCTGGTGCCGTTGCTACTACTTATTCATACCACCTATATTTCACTATCTCTTCGCCAAACTAGTGCACCTATTAGGTGTGTTGGGGACACAAGAGACTTCTTGCTTTGTGGTTGCAGGGTTGCATGAGAGGGATATCTTTGACCTCTTCCTCCCTGAGTTCGATAAACCTTGGGTGATCCACTTAAGGGAAAACTTGCTGCTGTTCTACAAACCTCTGCTCTTGGAGGCCCAACACTGTCTACAGGAAGAGGAGGGGGTGTAGACATCAATGCCTAATATATACGATGCTTCACCAAGGTCTTTCATTGAAAAACTATTATTCAAATAACCTTTTACACTGCTTAATAGTTCTATATCATTCCCAATCAATAATATGTCATCTACATATAATATCGGGAATGCTACTGAGCTCCCACTCACTTTCTTGTAAATCCAGGCCTCTCCATGACACCTGTATAAACCCGAAGTCTTTGATCACCTTATCAAAGCGTCGGTTCCAACTTCTCGATGCTTGCTTCAGTCCATAAATTGAACGCTGAAGTTTGCATACTTTGTCGGCATTTTTAGGATCGACAAAACCTTTGGGTTGTACCATATACAACTCTTTCTCAATGTCTCCATTAAGGAACGCCGTTTTGACATCCATCCGCCAAATCTCATAATCGAAAAATGCAGCTATTGCTAACAAAATCCTCACAGATTTTAGCTTCGCTACAGGTGAGAAAGTCTCATCGTAGTCAACACCTTGAATTTGTCGGAAACCCTTTGCGACAAGTTGAGCTTTATAGACAGTAATATTACCATCAGCATTTGTTTTTCTTTTGAAGATCCATTTATCTCGACAGCCTTGCGGCTATCAGGTAAGACCGCTGCTGCTAAATGGGACCCGCATGCCATCCTCTATGTACTATAAAACTTTCTTTTCTAGAATTATTTTTGGCTCCTGATATTTGGTCACTTGCCTTTTTCTTTCGATCCCGTGCAGCCTCTCAAACGGTGATACCGCTGCTGCTAAATGGGACCCGCATGTCATCCTCTATGTACAATCAAGTTTCTTTTCTTGAATTATTTTTGGCTCCTGATATTTGGTCACTTGCCTTTTTCTTTCGATCTCATGCCACGTTTGAAACGTTGAGGAAGCTGCAGGCTCATGCGACCCGCATGTCATCCTCTATGTACTATAAAACTTTCTTTTCTTGGATTTTTTGGCACCTCATATTTGGTCACTTGCCTTTATCTTTCGATCCCCTGCCGCCTCTCAAATGGTGATACCGCTGCTGCTAAATGGGACCCGCATGTCATCCTCTATGTACAATCAAGTTTCTTTTCTTGAATTATTTTTGGATCCTGATATTTGGTCACTTGCCTTTTTTCTTTCGATCTCATGCCACGTTTGAAACGTTGAGGAACGTGCTGGCTCATGGGACCCGCATGTCGTCCTCTATGTGCTATAAAAGTTTATTTTCTTGGATTTTTTTTCACCCTCTGATTTTTGGCTATTTCCTTTTTCTTTTGATCCCCTGCCGCCTTGGGAACGTTGAGTAAGCTGCTGACTCATGGGACCTGCATGTCATCCTCTATGTACAATCAACTTTCTTTTTCTTTTGATCTCAAGCCGCATTTGAAACGTTGAGACCGCTGCTGCTAAATGGGACCCGCATGTCATCCTCTATGTACAATAAAGTTTCTTTTTCTTGGATTATCTTTGGCTCCTGATATTTTGTCACTTGCCTTTTTCTTTCGATCTCATACCGCCTTTGAAACGTTGAGTAAGCTCCTGGCTCATGGGTCCCGCATGTCATCCTCTACGAACAATAAAAGTTTTCTTTCTTGGAGTTATTTTGACCCCTAATTTCTAGCTATTTGCCTTTTTCTTTTGATCTCCTGCCCCCTTTGAAACAATGAGGACGTTGTTGGCAGGTCGGTCCCACATGTCATCCTCTATGAACAATAAAAGTTTTCTTTGATGGATTTATTTTGAACCCCTAATGAATTTCTGGATATTTCCTTTTTTCTTTTGATCCCCTGCCGCCTTGGAATCGTTGAGGATGCTGCTGCCTCATGGGTCCCGCATGTCATCCTCTCAGAACGGTAAATGTTTCTTTTCTTGGATTTTGTTGACCAAACGATTTTTGGCTTCTTTTTTATTTCGATCTCCTGCCGCATTTAAAACGTTGAGGATGCTGCTGGCTCACGGGTCCCACATGTCTATGAACAATAAACGATGAGGATGTTGCTGCCTCATGGGTCCGGCATGTCATCCTCTCAGAACGAAAATGTTTCTTTTCTTGGATTTTTTACCAACAGAATTTTGGTTTATTTTTTCTTTCCATCCCCTGCCGCCTTTAAAACGTTGACGACGCTGCTGGCTCATGGGTCCCCGATGTGAGCCTCCCCGTACAAGAAACATGTGATATCTTGATTATTTTGCAGACAACAAACAGTGTATTTCGCTTTGAGCTATTGCAAACGGATAAATTAAATCTTTATTTTTACATAAACAAACTTATATGTTGAATCTCCTTGTTTTTTGTTTTTGCGAAACATAGGACTTTCCTGTTTTTTAGAAAAATCCGAACTTTCCTGTTTTGGAGTGGGCTGAAATTGTACGAGTCAAAAGGCCCATGAGGATAGTTCGAAGACCTAGATGTCCAGATGCAGCCCAATTGAAATCTTTCTTTTCTTTGATATTTTTCACCCCCTGATTTCTGGCTACTTCATTTTTCTTTTGGTCCTGTGCCGCCTTGGAAACGTTGATACCGCTGCTGCAACATGGGACCCGCATGTCATCCTCTATGTACAATAAAATTTCTTTTCTTGGATTATTTTTGGCTCCTGATATTTGGTCACTTGCCTTTTTCTTTCAATGTCATGCCGACTTTGAAACGTTGAGGAAGCTGTTGGCTCATGGGTCCCGCATGTCATCCTCTACGAACAATAAAAGTTTCCTTTGTTGGATTTATTTTTTACCCCTAATTTCTGGCTAATTGCCTTTTTCTTTTGATCCCCTGCCCCCTTTGAAACGATGACGACACAGCTGGCAGGTCGGTCCCACATGTCATCCTCTATGAACAATAAAGGTTTCCTTTGATGGATTTATTTTGAACCCCTAATTAATTTCTGGATATTTCCTTTTTTTCTTTTGATCCCCTGCCGCCTTGGAATCGTTGAGGATGCTGCTGCCTCATGGGTCCCGCATGTCATCCTCTCAGAACGGTAATTGTTTCTTTTCTTGGATATTGTTGACCAAACGATTTTTGGCTTATTTTTTCTTTCGATCTCCTGCCGCCTTTAAAACGTTGAGGACGCTGCTGGCTCACAGGTCCCACATGTCAGCCTCTATGCACAATAAACGCTGAGGATGTTGCTTCCTCATGGGTCCCGCATGTCATCCCCTCAGAACGAAAATATTTGTTTTCTTGGATTTTTTACCAACAGATTTTTTGTTTATTTTTTCTTTCCATCCCCTGCCGCCTTTAAAACGTTGACGATGCTGCTAGCTCATGGGTCCCCGATGTGAGCCTCCCCATACAAGAAACATGTGATATATTGATTATTTTGCAGACAATAAACAGTGTATTTCACTCTGAGCTATTGCAAACGGATAAATTAAATCTTTATTTTTACATAAACAAACTTATATGTTGAATCTCGTTGTTTTTGTTTTTGCGAAGCATAGGACTTTCCTGTTTTTTTTAGAAAAATCCAAACTTTCCTGTTTTGGAGTGGGTTGAAATCGTACGAGTCAAAAGGCCTAGCAGGATAGTTCGAAGGCTCAGATGTCCAGATGCAGCCCAATTGAAATCTTTCTTTTCTTGGATTTTTTCACCCCCTGATTTTTGGCTACTTCATTTTTCTTTTGGTCCTGTGTCGCCTTGGAAACGTTGAGACCGCTGCTGCAAAATGGGACCCGCATGTCATCCTCTATGTACAATAAAATTTCTTTTCTTGGATTATTTTTGGCTCCGGATATTTGGTCACTTGCCTTTTTCTTTCAATCTCATGCCGACTTTGAAACGTTGAGGAAGCTGCTGGCTCATGGGTCCCGCATGTCATCCTCTATGAACAATAAAAGTTTCCTTTGTTGGATTTATTTTTTACCCATAATTTCTGACTATTTGCCTTTTTCTTTTGATCCCCTGCCCCCTTTGAAATGATGACGACGCAGCTGGCAGGTCGGTCCCACATGTCATCCTCTATGAACAATAAAGGTTTCCTTTGATAGATTTATTTTTCACCCTAATTAATTTCTGGCTATTTCCTTTTTTTATTTTGATCCCCTGCCGCCTTGGAATAGTTGAGGATGCTGCTGCCTCATGGGTCCCGCATGTCATCCTCTCAGAAAGGTAAATGTTTCATTTCTTGGATTTTGTTTACCAACTGTTTTGGCTTATTTTTTTGTTTCGATCTCCTGCCGCCTTTAAAACGTTGACGACGCTGCTGGCTCATGGGTCCCCAATGTCAGTCTCCCCGTATTGCAAATCCTCTTTCTGTAAAGGTTGTATTTCTAGCTAGATAGCTAAGGTGGATTCGAATCTGTCGTGGTTCAGGCAGCTCAGGTAAGCCTTCTTGCACTGATTAATGGAACTAGTGTATAGCAAGGTCAAGACATGTGGCTCGGTGTAATGAATCTATTTGAATCATGTTGTGGATTCAATCTGATAGTTCTCTAACAGGTCAGCCAAAATAGAAATTAAGTTTTTTTCTAAAACGGAAATGCAAATTAAGATGAACACAAACATTAGTTATCATAATAGCCGATCATACATACATACTTGCTAAGAGCAAAAGCTTGCCAGAGTTTTACCACCCATACAATTAACTAGCAGTTCAGATAAGATAACCTTATATAAGTATAACTACAAATGCATTTGCTAAGGGCTCATGGGACAACAGAACTAGACAACCGCAAACTTTATGACAAGCATGTCACATCGGCATCGAAAGATCTTGACCTTCAACTTTGATCCAATGCGAAGTTTGGCACCGTCAATGAACTTTTTCCACCTGGAAGTAACAGCCAAGCGGCCATCTGTGGGACTGACGGAGTACCATCCCTCCACTGTGAGACCTTCACTCTCCATGACGAGAGATATCTTGCCCCTTCGGCCAGCATTGAGATCCTTGGAGATACTTTTAGGCAATTTCTGATTCAAAGCAAGAGATACCACCAAAATTAGTCAATGGCACCAATGCACTGAAGACTGAACCATGTGAGACTTTGAGCAGAGAAGACATCAAGATAAGAAAATTTATGCTGTCATATACTCACGAACATAGCCTTCAGATGCATCCTGGTCACCACACGGGTGGCCACAGCAATGAGCTGAGACCTCGGTGATCCGGCCGGGGCGAGTGCGGGAGCCCGGGCTGGTACACGAGCCGGTGCCGATGCATGAGACTGTTGGGCAGGTGCAATAAACGGTGCCTCTAGAGGAACCGGTGCTCGATGCAGAGACTCGTTGGGCGGGTGCGATGAACGGTGCAGCTAGAGGAACCGATGCTCGATGCAGGAGCCTCGCCGGGTAGGTGTAGTATATGGGGCCTCTACAGGAACCAATGCCGATGTAGGGGCCTGCTGGGTAGATGCGATGAACGGAGCTGGTACAGAACCGGTGCCGATGCGGGAGAGTGGGAAGCCGGTGCCGGTGCTCGGTGTGGGTGCCCTTTGTGACATCCGCTCATGTTCCATCGTGGGATCTGCAGCTTTGATCATGTTAAACCCGGCAAGCTAGAACAGAGGGAATGGTTTAGAACAACTGCTCGAATGCGATAATCAAAGGATATGAGTACAAAAAAGTTACATATTATATATTTGGAAGTGTCTCCAACTCGTAAGCGATTACGTATATCTGCCCGTTTGAGTTTCGATCCTCGCCTCGTCGCCCTTCTTCAGATCGTAGTCAAAAGCAAACTTTCTCCAATCATGTCCATACAAATATGTGATGGCCTGCGTCTTGTAGACATACACCTCATAGACCGTGTAGGTGTTCATCAATTTTCCATTGCCATGCATAGTGAAAGACCCTTCATGCGGACACATCAGGTTAATCATTGGACGAAGTTCACGAGTACAAGTATGCAGGTGAAAATTGATACTAATGTAAGAAGTAGGAAGACTAAAAACAAGACTTTACTATATGCCAATTCATGCTAAACCACTGAGAATACATACCTGTAACTCTGTGAAGGAGTTATTAGAAAGGTAGATAGAGCCATAGGAGGTGTTATATGCGGGGTATGTACATGGGCCCGCCATATTCCCGCAAGCTCGGCATCGGGATGGTGAAGGAAACATGGGATGTACTACTGGTGCGTAGCGCTGAATGTAAGTGGAAGAATTAGGTTGTGTAAAGTGCATAGTTCAGAGCAATGCAAATGTTGACAAGCGAGTGCATAACACTATGTTACAAACCGAACAGTCAAAATTTAGTGTATGATGAATATAAGCATGCTAATTTGGCGTTTCCGAATTCCAAAAAGCATTAGACAGAGCCGGTGATAATATCCGACATAAATCATGGCATGTATATGTGGCTTAAGAAAATATGCCCGAACCCTTGGATGGTTACGGCCCGGCTGGTCCTTGGACTTGAGCTTATATAAGCATCCAGAAGGTGGGGCCGACAGTAACTTGGTGGCAGCCTCTGCAGATGCCTCATCAGCAGCAGTTGCAATCCTTTTGACCAATGAAGGCTTAGCAGTTTCAGTCTGCATATGAAAATTGAAGAGCAACAGACATCAGCAGTGATATATAAAATGAATCAATGAGACACTGATACGTCTCCGACGTATCGATAATTTCTTATGTTCCATGCCACATTATTGATGTTATCTACATGTTTTATGCACACTTTATGTCATATTCGTGCATTTTCTGGAACTAACCTATTAACAAGATGCCGAAGTGCCGATTCTGTTTTCTGCTGTTTTTGGTTTCAGAAATCCTAGTAACGAAATATTCTCGGAATTGGACGAAATCAACGCCCAGGGTCCTATTTTCCCACGAAGCTTCCAGAAGACCGAAGAGGAAACGAAGTGGGGCCACGAGGTGCCCAAACCCTAGGGCGGCGCGACCCCCCCTTGGCCGCGCGGCCCTGTGGTGTGGGGCCCTCGTGCCGCCTCCTGACCTGCCCTTCCGCCTACTTAAAGCCTCCGTCGCGAAACCCCCAGTACCGAGAGCCACGATACGGAAAACCTTCCAGAGACGCCGCCATCGCCGATCCCATCTCGGGGGATCCAGGAGATCGCCTCCGGCACCCTGCCGGAGAGGGGATTCATCTCCCGGAGGACTCTACGCCGCCATGGTCGCCTCCGGAGTGATGAGTGAGTAGTCTACCCCTGGACTATGGGTCCATAGCAGTAGCTAGATGGTTGTCTTCTCCCCATTGTGCTTCATTGTCGGATCTTGTGAGATGCCTAACATGATCAAGATCATCTATCTGTAATTCTATATGTTGCGTTTGTTGGGATCCGATGAATAGAGAATACTTGTTATGTTGATTATCAAAGTTATGTCTATGTGTTGTTTATGATCTTGCATGCTCTCCGTTATTAGTAGATGCTCTGGCCAAGTTGATGCTAGTAACTCCAAGAGGGAGTATTTATGCTCGATAGTGGGTTCATTTCTCCGTGAATCTGGAGGGGTGACAAGAACCTCTAAGGTTATGGATGTGCTGTTGCCACTAGGGATAAAACATTGGTGCTATGTTCAAGGATGTAGTCACTAATTACATTACGCGCAATACTTAATGCAATTGTCTGTTGTTAGCAACTTAATACTGGAGGGGGTTCGGATGATAACCTAAAGGTGGACTTTTTAGGCATAGATGCATGCTTGGATGGCGGTCTATGTACTTTGTCGTAATGCCCAATTAAATCTCACTATACTCATCATAATATGTATGTGCATGGTCATGCCCTCTTTATTTGTCAATTGCCCAACTGTAATTTGTTCACCCAACATGCTGTTTATCTTATGGGAGAGACACCTCTAGTGAACTGTGGACCCCGGTCCAATTCTCTATACTGAAATACAATCTACTGCAATACTTGTTCTACTATTTTCTGCAAACAATCATCTTCCACACAATACGGTTAATCCTTTGTTACAGCAAGCCGGTGAGACCGACAACCTCACTCGTTTCGTTGGGGCAAAGTACTTTGGTTGTGTTGTGCGGGTTCCACATTGGCGCCGGAATCCCCGGTGTTGCGCCGCACTACATCCCGCCGCCATCAACCTTCAACGTGCTTCTTGGCTCCTCCTGGTTCGATAAACCTTGGTTTCTTTACGAGGGAAAACTTGCTGCTGTGCGCATCATACCTTCCTCTTGGGGTTCCCAACGAACGTGTGAGTTACACGCCATCAAGCTCTTTTTCCGGCGCCGTTGCCGGGGAGATCAAGACACGCTGCAAGGGAGTCTCCACTTCTCAATCTCTTTACTTTGTTTTTGTCTTGCTTAGTTTTATTTACTACTTTGTTTGCTGCACTAAATCAAAATACAAAAAAATTAGTTGCTAGTTTTACTTTATTTGCTATCTTGTTTGCTATATCAAAAACACAAAAAAATTAGTTACTTGCATTTACTTTATCTAGTTTGCTTTATTTACTGTTGCTAAAATGGCTACCCCTGAAAATACTAAGTTGTGTGACTTCACAACCACAAATAATAATGATTTCTTATGCACACCTATTGCTCCACCTGCTACTACAGCAGAATTCTTTGAAATTAAACCTGTTTTACTGAATCTTGTTATGCGAGAGCAATTTTCTGGTGTTAGTTCTGATGATGCTGCTGCCCATCTTAATAATTTTGGTGAATTATGTGAAATGCAAAAATATAAAGATGTAGATGGTGACATTATAAAATTAAAATTGTTCCCTTTCTCATTAAGAGGAAGAGCTAAAGATTGGTTGCTATCTCTGCCTAAGAATAGTATTGATTCATGGACTAAATGCAAGGATGCTTTTATTGGTAGATATTATCCCCCTGCTAAAATTATATCTTTGAGGAGTAGCATAATGAATTTTAAACAATTAGATACTGAACATGTTGCACAAGCATGGGAAAGAATGAAATCTTTGGTTAAAAATTGCCCAACCCATGGATTGACTACTTGGATGATCATCCAAACCTTCTATGCAGGACTAAATTTTTCTTCGCGGAATTTATTGGATTCAGCTGCTGGAGGTACCTTTATGTCCATCACTCTTGGTGAAGCAACAAAGCTTCTTGATAATATGATGATCAACTACTCTGAATGGCACACGGAAAGAGCTCCACAAGGTAAGAAGGTAAATTACGTCGAAGAAACCTCTTCCTTGAGTGATAAGATTGATGCTATTATGTCTATGCTTGTGAATGATAGGACTAATATTGATCCTAATAATGTTCCGTTAGCTTCATTGGTTGCACAAGAAGAACATGTTGATGTAAACTTCATTAAAAATAATAATTTCAACAACAATGCTTACCGGAACAATTCTAGTAATAACTATAGGCCATATCCTTATAATAATGGCAACGGCTATGCTAATTCTTATGGGAATTCTTACAACAATAATAGGAGTTCACCCCTGGACTTGAAGCCATGCTTAAAGAATTTATTAGTACACAAACTGCTTTTAACAAATCTGTTGAAGAAAAGCTTGGGAAAATTGATATACTTGCTTCTAAAGTCGATAGTCTTGTCTGCTGATGTAGATCTTTTGAAATCGAAAGTTATGCCTAATAGGGATATTGAAAATAAAATTGTTACTACAGCAAATGCCATCCAAGTTAGAATTAATGAGAATATAAGATTAATGGCTGAACTGCGTGCTAGGTGGGATAGAGAAGAAAATGAAAAACTAGCTAAAGAGAAGAATGTAGCTAAAGTTTGGACTATTACCACCACTAGTAATGCTAATGCTACACATGTTTCTGCACCTCCTACTATTAATAATAAAAGAATTGGTGTTAGCAATGTTTCCACTTCTAATGCAAAGCGCGAGAACTGCCCGAAACTGCTAAAACTGCTGAAACTGCCTGTGATAAAGTTCCTGAAATTTTTTCCAACATTGGGGATGATGATCCCATTGCTTTAGATTATAATGGTTTGAATTTTGATGATTGCCACATCTCTGAAGTTATAAAGTTCTTGCCAAAACTTGCTAAACGTCCTAATGCTAGTGCTATAAATTTGGCTTTCACGCAACATATTACAAATGCTCTCATAAAAGCTAGAGAAGAGAAACTAGAGCGCGAAGCCTCTATTCCTAAAAAGCTAGAGGATGGTTGGGAGCCCATCATTAAGATGAAGGTTAAAGATTTTGATTGTAATGCTTTATGTGATCTTGGTGCAAGTATTTCCGTTATGCCTAAGAAAATTTATAATGTGCTTGACTTGCCACCGCTGAAAAATTGTTATTTGGATGTTAATCTTGCTGATCATTCTACAAAGAAACCTTTGGGGAAAGTTGATAATGTTCGCATTACCGTTAACAATAACCTTGTCCCCGTTGATTTTGTTGTCTTGGATATTGAATGCAATGCATCTTGTCCCATTATATTGGGAAGACCTTTTCTTCGAACTCGTTGGTGCTATCATTGATATGAAGGAAGGTAATATAAAATATCAATTTCCTCTCAAGAAAGGTATGGAACACTTCCCTAGAAAGAGAATGAAGTTACCTTTTGATTCTATTATGAGAACAAATTATGATGTTGACACTTCGTCTCTTGATAATACTTGATACACACTTTCTGCGCCTAGCTGAAAGGCGTTAAAGAAAAGCGCTTATGGGAGACAACCCATGTTTTTACCTACAGTATTTGTTTTTATTTTGTGTCTTGGAAGTTGTTTACTACTGTAGCAACCTCTCCTTATCTTAGTTTAGTGTTTTGTTGTGCCAAGTAAAGTCGTTGATAGAAAAGTTCATACTAGATTTGGATTACTGCACAGAAACAGATTTCTTTGCTGTCACGAATCTGGGCTGTTTTCCCTGTAGGTAACTCAGAAAATTATGCCAATTTACGTGAGTGATCCTCAGATATGTACGCAACGTTCATTAAATTTGAGCATTTTCATTTGAGCAAGTCTGGTGCCTCGATAAAATTCGTCAATATGAACTGTTCTGTTTTGACAGATTCTGCCTTTTATTTCGCATTGCCTCTTTTGCTATGTTGGATGAATTTCTTTGATCCATTAATGTCCGGTAGCTTTATGCAATGTCCAGAAGTGTTAATAATGATTTTGTCACCTCTGAACATGTTAATTTTTATTGTCGCTAACCCTCTAATGAGTTGTTCTAAGTTTGGTGTGGAGGAAGTTTTCAAGGATCAAGAGAGGAGTATGATGCAACATGATCAAGGAGAGTGAAAGCTCTAAGCTTGGGGATGCCCCGGTGGTTCATCCCTGCATATTCTAAGAAGACTCAAGCGTCTAAGCTTGGGGATGCCCAAGGCATCCCCTTCTTCATCGACAACATTATCAGGTTCCTCCCCTGAAACTATATTTTTATTCCATCACATCTTATGTGCTTTGCTTCGAGCGTCGGTTTGTTTTTGTTTTTGTTTTGTTTGAATAAAATGGATCCTAGCATTCACTTTATGGGAGAGAGACACGCTCCGCTGTACCATATGGACAAGTATGTCCTTAGTTTCTACTCATAGTATTCATGGCGAAGTTTCTTCTTCGTTAAATTGTTATATGGTTGGAATTGGAAAATGATACATGTAGTAATTGCTATAAATGTCTTGGGTAATGTGATACTTGGCAATTGTTGTGCTCATGTTTAAGCTCTTGCATCATATGCTTTGCACCCATTAATGAAGAAATACATAGAGCATGCTAAAATTTGGTTTGCATATTTGGTTTCTCTAAGGTCTAGATAATTTCTAGTATTGAGTTTGAACAACAAGGAAGATGGTGTAGAGTCTTATAATGTTTACAATATGTCTTTTATGTGAGTTTTGCTGCACCGGTTCATCCTTGTGTTTGTTTCAAATAAGCCTTGCTAGCCTAAACCTTGTATCGAGAGGGAATACTTCTCATGCATCCAAAATACTTGAGCCAACCACTATGCCATTTGTGTCCACCATACCTACCTACTACATGGTATTTTCCGCCATTCCAAAGTAAATTGCTTGAGTGCTACCTTTAAAATTCCATCATTCACCTTTGCAATATATAGCTCATGGGACAAATAGCTTAAAAACTATTGTGGTATTGAATATGTACTTATGCACTTTATCTCTTATTAAGTTGCTTGTTGTGCGATAACCATGTTTACTGGGGACGCCATCAACTACTCTTTGTTGAATTTCATGTGAGTTGCTATGCATGTTCGTCTTGTCTGAAGTAAGAGCGATCTACCACCTTATGGTTAAGCATGCTTGTTGTTAGAGAAGAACATTGGGCCGCTAACTAAAGCCATGATCCATGGTGGAAGTTTCAGTTTTGGACATATATCCTCAATCTCATATGAGAAAAATTATTAATTGTTGTTACATGCTTATGCATAAAAGAGGAGTCCATTATCTGTTGTCTATGTTGTCCCGGTATGGATGTCTAAGTTGAGAATAATCAATAGCGAGAAATCCAATGCGAGCTTTCTCCTTAGACCTTTGTACGAGGCGGCATAGAGGTACCCCTTTGTGACACTTGGTTAAAACATGTGCATTGTGATGATCCGGTAGTCCAAGCTAATTAGGACAAGGTGCGGGCACTATTAGTATACTATGCATGAGGCTTGCAACTTGTAAGATATAATTTACATGATACATATGCTTTATTACTACCGTTGACAAAATTGTTTCATGTTTTCAAAATCAAAGCTCTAGCACAAATATAGCAATCGATGCTTTTCCTCTATGGAGGACCATTCTTTTACTTTCATTGTTGAGTCAGTTCACCTATTTCTCTCCACCTCAAGAAGCAAACACTTGTGTGAACTGTGCATTGATTCCTACATACTTGCTTATTGCACTTATTATATTACTCTATGTTGACAATATCCATGAGATATACATGTTATAAGTTGAAAGCAACCGCTGAAACTTAATCTTCCTTTATGTTGCTTCAATACTTTTACTATGAATTATTGCTTTATGAGTTAACTCTTATGCAAGACTTATTGATGCTTGTCTTGAAGTGCTATTCATGAAAAGTCTTCGCTTTATGATTCACTTGTTTACTCATGTCATATACATTGTTTTGATCGCTGCATTCACTACATATGCTTTACAAATAGTATGATCAAGGTTATGATGGCATGCCACTCCAGAAATTATCTTTGTTATCGTTTTACCTGCTCGGGACGAGCAGAACTAAGCTTGGGGATGCTGATACGTCTCCGACGTATCGATAATTTCTTATGTTCCATGCCACATTATTGATGTTATCTACATGTTTTATGCACACTTTATGTCATATTCGTGCATTTTCTGGAACTAACCTATTAACAAGATGCCGAAGTGCCAGCTGCTGTTTTCTGCTGTTTTTGGTTTCAGAAATCCTAGTAACGAAATATTCTCGGAATTGGACGAAATCAATGCCCAGGGTCCTATTTTGCCACGAAGCTTCCAGAAGACCGAAGAGGAAACGAAGTGGGGCCACGAGGTGCCCAAACCCTAGGGCGGCGCGGCCCCCCCTTGGCCGCGCGGCCCTGTGGTGTGGGGCCCTCGTGCCGCCTCCTGACCTGCCCTTCCGCCTACTTAAAGCCTCCGTCGCGAAACCCCCAGTACCGAGAGCCACGATACGGAAAACCTTCCAGAGACGCCGCCATCGCCGATCCCATCTCGGGGGATCCAGGAGATCGCCTCCGGCACCCTGCCGGAGAGGGGATTCATCTCCCGGAGGACTCTACACCGCCATGGTCGCCTCCGGAGTGATGAGTGAGTAGTCTACCCCTGGACTATGGGTCCATAGCAGTAGCTAGATGGTTGTCTTCTCCCCATTGTGCTTCATTGTCGGATCTTGTGAGCTGCCTAACATGATCAAGATCATCTATCCGTAATTCTATATGTTGCGTTTGTTGGGATCCGATGAATAGAGAATACTTGTTATGTTGATTATCAAAGTTATGTCTATGTGTTGTTTATGATCTTGCATGCTCTCCGTTATTAGTAGATGCTCTGGCCAAGTTGATGCTAGTAACTCCAAGAGGGAGTATTTATGCTCGATAGTGGGTTCATGTCTCCGTGAATCTGGAGGGGTGACAAGAACCTCTAAGGTTATGGATGTGCTTGTTGCCACTAGGGATAAAACATTGGTGCTATGTTCAAGGATGTAGTCACTAATTACATTACGCGCAATACTTAATGCAATTGTCTGTTGTTAGCAACTTAATACCGGAGGGGGTTCGGATGATAACTCGAAGGTGGACTTTTTAGGCATAGATGCATGCTTGGATGGCGGTCTATGTACTTTGTCGTAATGCCCAATTAAATCTCACTATACTCATCATAATATGTATGTGCATGGTCATGCCCTCTTTATTTGTCAATTGCCCAACTGTAATTTGTTCACCCAACATGCTATTTATCTTATGGGAGAGACACCTCTAGTGAACTGTGGACCCCGGTCCAATTCTCTATACTGAAATACAATCTACTGCAATACTGTTCTACTGTTTTCCAGCAAACAATCATCTTCCACACAATACGGTTAATCCTTTGTTACAGCAAGCCGGTGAGATTGACAACCTCACTCGTTTCGTTGGGGCAAAGTACTTTGGTTGTGTTGTGCAGGTTCCACGTTGGCGCTGGAATCCACGGTGTTGCGCCGCACTGCATCCCGCCGCCATCAACCTTCAACGTGCTTCTTGGCTCCTCCTGGTTCGATAAACCTTGGTTTCTTTCTGAGGGAAAACTTGCTGCTGTGCGCATCATACCTTCCTCTTGGGGTTCCCAACGAACGTGTGAGTTACACGCCATCAGACACTGATGCATATAATGTTGTATGTAAGTGGAAGAATAGGGTTGTGTGTGTTTCTGAACTATTGGTAAGCATTAGACAAAGCCGGCAATAAACAGACAAATCAAATCATATATGAGGATTAAGAAAATACACCGCTT
>NC_061511.1:66087478-66209614 GCF_022539505.1 Lolium rigidum
TCTTCCTCCTCATCATCGTCGTCTTCATCGTCATCCGACCGGGCCCAGCCGCGGAAGCGCTTCGCCGGCGGATCGTCGGAGGAGGTGTCGTCCTCCTCTTCCTCCTCTTCGTTGGAGGAGGCGTCGTCCTCCTCGTCCTCCTCTTCTTCCTCTTCGTCGGAGGAGGTGAAGTTACCCCAGGAGAAGAGGTCATCCTTACTCTCCGCCTCCGAGTTCCCCGTCGATGAGGAACCGGAGGTCGTCCTCCCCATCGGTCGAGGGCAAATCACCATCTGACCCGACGAGGGCCTCGGGTGGGCCATCCGGCACGAAGTCGAAGTCCCACTCCTGCTCATCCCACTTGCTCGGGAGCGCGCCTATTATACGCCTCCATTTGGTTGTACTCGGCATCGGCTCACTCGAGGAAGAAGATTGGAAGGAGAGAGCCGATGAAGCGAGAGGAGGAGGATGAGTCCATGGTAGAGGAGGGCTTTTCGATGGCTAGTACGCGAGCGGGGATGAAGAAGCGAGTTGCTCGACGCGGTTAAATAAAAGGGGATATAGTGGAGATTTAATGCTGTGGCGGTTTCCGAGGACATGGTGCCAAATATGTCAAATCGTGCAGAGAAGTTGAGAAGGCAAGGCATCATGATGAAGGATACTTGCGACGGTTACCGCTTCTGCCACGACGTGACCCTACGAAGCAGAAAAACAGAGTGTTTTTGAAATTATCATTGCCAAAACTAGGGGGCATGTGTTATCACCAGAATTTAACCAAGTCTGGAGATGGGCCGTGATTAAATGGGCTTAGAGGATACACACGGAAGATATTCCTGAATCGGCCTTGTACAAGAAGTTTGGGCTAGACTGCCCGTGTATCTGTAAATTATAGTAGGTTACGTGTCGGTTAGAATTAAGAGATAGAGTTTAGCTCGTACACGGTCGGGTTTACTCCCAAGTTAGAAAGTCTACGGACTATAAATATGTATCTCGGGTTATTGAGAAAGGAGGAAGATCACGTTCACAACAAATCAATCTAGGCGCATCGCCACCCCTTGTTTCGAGGGTTTCTCCCGGGTAAGCAACATGCTGCCTAGATCGCATCTTGCGATCTAGGCGAGTATCCGTTTATTCGTTGTTGGTATTGCTCGTGCTGAAGCCCTTTTGATGGCGAGGAACACCCTTATCGTAGATGTTTTGGGGTTGACGTCGATGCTTTCATGATATACTTGCTTAGCTACGCTACCCCTCGATATCTAGCTGCCCTTACACCTATCTTAGGTGTAAGGGCAGCATCTTTCTTGTTCTTTATTTAGTAGATCTAATCCGTTATAGTTGTTCTTTGTTCTTCAAGGATTGGTTTGATATCCGCATGGTTAGGCCTTATAAACGGGTTGAACGATCCGGTAGTGCGTAAGGTGTGGTTTATTAAACCCTAGAGGGATTGTTCCGGGGATCAACTTCATGTTGGTTTTTAGTCCTCTTTAGGGCTGGTTTTCCATTATCTTACGTATCTGCTAGGCTCAACTACGCGTAGGATGTTCCGATTATGCGGTGAAAACCCCAAACTATCGTAGATTAGTTTAGCTTGATATCGATATAGCATGATCCCCATGTCATTATAAATCTAACATGAACCATGGGGCAATCGGCTCTTTGAGCCGATCCACAGGGCAACCTAAGAGCCGATCGGGGCTCGTATTTAATGTTTACGTGTTTGCCATGCAGGAAACTAGTCGAAGCAATCCATCACCTTCCTGACCAGGTATAGGTCAGGTGGCACGCCCTCGCAGACGCCAGGACGTGTGCCGGAGCATTGCGGGCCGTTGCCCGAGGGACCAGGATCCACCGCAGTCTTGGGAGCCTCCCGGCTCTACGGTGTTGCCCGTCGCTACTCGCCGATGGGTTTTTGGTAGGCAACAGTAGTACAAGCTCATAACTGAGCGAAAAACCAAAGTATTACAAGCAGAGGTCACTGACCTGACATTCATAAATCAACGGAAGCAAAGTTATGCTATTCTAAATAGCAAGATAGCAAAAGGCCTAAGAGGCCAGGAGCATAACGGCGACGTCCCAGCCCATAGATTCCGAGCTGCCACCTAGGAATCCCAAGCTATTCGTCGATGTCGACCTAGAAACCTTCATTTGTCGGAGCAACTTCATCTGAAACAAAACATGCAAAGCTGAGTACAGGGGCTCAGCAAGACTTAGTACAACCTTTTAGCAAAGCTGGTATGTGAGGCTTTATGTGGAGCTTATTTTGCGGAAAGCCAGTTTTCCTTTGTAAACAAGAGGGAGCGGAAGCTCGTCTATTCAGATCATTTTAAAAAGGGATAAGAGAGCGATATCTCTAACTCTAATGATCATCATATTGAATCCACCGAATCTTCATCATATGCTGAACCTATCCACTAGGATCACCCTCTCGATACCCTGAGAAGGGATCCTTATCACACATTTGATTCCAAGTTTTACGTTTAGGTTCAAGTTGTCTATGATCAACACGTCCTTCCCCTAGTCATCTGTAACCGTGGACACGGCTTATCGAAAAGATTTACCCTGCAGGGGTGTACAACTTTACCCACACGCATCGACCGACTCTTAGCACCGTACGTTACACACTTCCTTGGTGTGCCGGCAGAGGGTGGTCTACCAAAACCTTTCCCTTACTTCGCCTATTCCATGAGTCAATCTAAGCGGGGAACTCCGTCATCGTAGGTAGCCATTCTCCGAGGCGGTCCCGGTCATTGTGCGCGGGGGATCCGGTTCAATGCCTCCATCATCCTTCACCCTAGCCACATCCCTGTATGATGCACCTTTGAAAACCTTTTCCACGCCTTCGCCATGCAGAATGCCAAATGGAACTCGCAAACTAATTGACTCATGGGTAAGCTAGGCAAGTTTGGGCCAAGGGGTTCCCATGGGCCTCGTGTGGCTGTACGCTCAGTCTTGGTTCCGAAGGCGAGAACCTCAGGTCCTAGTATCGGCGAGAACGAGTCAAAACACCACATCCCCATGTGGCGGCCCATCCAATCCTTTAAGAATGTTCAATTATCACCACCGATCTTACCACGTCATGTTGCCGTACTAGGTTCACTCGCAGCTCTGATTCATCAACTAGATGGATCAGAATTCGTCAACTAAGCATGGCTAAGCATATTCGATATAACAGCTCTAGCGATGCACACGAGCTCAAACCTAGTCTTGCTGGGAGCAGTGGATCAGAGTATTTAGGCTACAAGGATGATAAATGCAACACACATAGGATAACTATCCTTGCCGATAAAACATATTGGAAACGAATACAATATGTAGGAACCAGAAGTAAAAGCATTTCAAAATCATAATATGAACCAGGCTAGGGATTGCCTTTGTCCCTGACAAACCGATATGGATATTCGGAGATCCCATGCTTGAGTTGTTCGTCGGTGGACAATTATTGAGTGGCGTCGTTGTCGATCTTCATCGTCTCGGGCACTTGCTCTATCGATCGCGAAGAAGCAAACACCGGAAATGTAAAGGAACAATCAACACATGGCATCGATGCAATGCGCATACAAGTATGATGATATGACATGTTAATTAGGTATTGAAATAACCCTAAGAGATCATCAAATTAACTGGGGTTCGACGGGACTAGGGTTAGTAGTTACGGATCCCTCGTAGGGGTACAATTAGTTCTTATAAAACAACTAGGGTTCTAAGTTGATTAACAATGCATGATTTTGTAACCAAAATGTAGATCTCATTTTTCTAATTTTTTTGATATATTATACAAATTTTTCTGATTAAAATGAATTACATATGAATTTTACAAGTTTTAACCATTTTAAATCATTTTCTGAAAATTCCAGAAATTACTAAAAATCTGACAGACACGGGCCCACTGTCAGGGTTTTATTATTGGGATTTCTATTTTCGTGCCCCTGGTTCGTTAGTTGTGCTCAGTTTTCCCCAGCTCCTTAGTTTTTCCTCAGTTTTCTCCAAGCCTTTGTCTGAAACCCGCAGAAGGAGCTCGACGGAAGGAATCCGTTTAGTTGAACGTTCCGTGTTGACGTGTGGGGCCGCGTCGTTTGTGGGGCCGCGTCGTGTGGGGCTGGTAGGAAGGGACCGCGTGGGACAGGACGAGACCGTGTTTGGTTGTACGCGAGATCTGGGTTTTGTCTCTCTCGGCCCAAATTGGCATTTTTAAGAGCACCTTTTCCCCTCTTTCTCTCTCTGTCTTTTTCACCAAATTAGTATCAAATCTAGAGAAGCTTCTATTTCTGTCTTTCTTCAATTATTTATGCCTTTTGGCCCTCGTTTTTTTCCCAATATGGCAACAAATCTAGAAGCTAGTATATGATAAATTCACAACAAGCATAATCAGAAAACTAAGTATAATACATAAACTGCATACAGCAGCCAAAAGCAGCCAATAACATTGTTAATGTTCACGACAAACTAAGCTGGAAAAAAATACAAGACGCACGCAATGTATGGCCAACAAGAATATTCCTCATTGCTCATATATTTCTTCGTCGCCCCATTCGTGCATTATCCCAAGGAAATATTCATTGAACTCCTTCCGTCTGCAGTGTGCGGCCAATACATCATCCAAACGGTATGACCTGTGTTCATTTCTCAGACCGTAGTTTCCCATTCTATCCACATATCGTGGCCACTCATCCCAGGCCTTTGTATCATGAATGTACTCTCTGATATAACCCAAATCGGCGTAGTAGATGCAGCCAGGTTGAAGTGTCGGGTGCACTCCGGTGTCGACGGAGATACACCGGATATAATGCATGAAGAAGGCATGACTGCCAATGTTACTGACAAGATGGAGAGAGTGGCTCTGAGTGTCCACACGGTACACCAATGGTTGGTCCTCCAAAAGCATGTTGTCCAACAACACAAGCAGTAGATCACCATCCGACTTCAAAAGATAGAACTTGTCATTTCCAAGTTGTGGAAATGAAATTAGTGTCTCCATCTCGCGCGCTGCTGCAACTATACATTGGTGCACACTATTCTTCCGGACTCAAAATTGTCCACAGCTATTGCATACATTTCACCATTGAACGGGGTAATGCAACGCAAACCATGGTTCTCGATCGAAAATCTTCCATCTCCCCAATCTTCATATATATCCTTAGTTGGAGGGCTCTCATCGACCCAACTAATTTCGTTCGGGTAATGTGAGAAAACGAAGACCATAGTCGGGGATTTGATTACAGCGACCGAATCCGGAAAAACGAGATGGTATATGCGCCTCAAACATAGTGTTCGATGCCTTTGTGAGTGGGTTCAGAAGCCGTATCTTGTGCGGCGGGTTCTTCTGGGCAAGCACGATGACGCCATGGCAAAAGCCGACGAAGTAGTATCTAAAATATATTGATGAAGATAACATTCAGCACTAAGATTGAAAATAAGAATAGATTAACCCTATAGATATGGAGGAATTTGGAGGAATTTGAACCTTGCACGAACTTCCGATAGATCTATGGTGACGTAGCGGGATGTGCCGGAGTTGGAGGAAGGTGAACTCAGCGGCGCGTGGAAGGGCGTGGTCTACAATGATCCATTCGTGCGGGTGCACGTCGGGCTCGAGTAAACCCGAGCGCCAATTTCTACGGACTTGCCGATAGCGAGTAGGCGTCCACGTACTCCTCATTCGCCGGTAAGCATTCGCCGATCTTGTGAAGTGGTCCGTCACCCATGAGAGAGGCCCAGCTCACGGAGGCGCCGCGCTTGGATGCGCCGCCCTCGGAGAGCGACGGGCTCGGCGGCGGCGGGCTCGGATGCGACGGGCTTGGAGGGCGGCGGCCTCGGGGGTGATGGCCGCCGGCACATTCTTCTTCTCCATCGGCCGGAAGGGCTCGTACGGCGGTTGGGGTTTTCCTTCGATTTGGAGAAGTTGATGGGACTTGAGAGGCGTGGTTACGTGCATGAGCAAGAATGAGACGTACTTGTGTGCGAGAGGGAGGGAGAGAGGGGCTTACACGTCCTAAATGTGACTCGTGTCCTACGCGTCCACTATTGCACGTTTGCACCGCGACACGCGTCAACAATGGCACGTCTTCCACTTCACGCACCGCAACACACGTCCTCGAGTCTAACCCCGGAAATTTAGATATACTCAGGTATACCCTTGAGTCATATACTAGCATTTTTGTGTGCTCAGTGTTCCCCTTGAGTGCTAATACGGCTAGTGCAATATACTCAGTTTACCCTCAAGTGGATGGTCAACGAGAGAGTCAACAAATGGGATTAACTAGTTAAATTAGTTATTTAATGTGCAAAAAATTCCGAAAAGAGTGGCACTTACTCATGGAGTCTTTACCACAAATTGCCACTTCTCAAATCATAGATAAATCATAGATAAATCAATTTTTACCACAAATTGCCACTTCTCAAATCACCTAGTAGCTATGAAGGTGCATGGTTTTCCACAATAAGCCCTACCCAAAACAGACTTTCCCCAAAACATACTTTGTCTGAATGAGGCCATAATTTTCACACTCATGTATATTTGTATTGCAAATAGTTTGAGGTAGGCCAAGATGGGTTTCATTGTACAAAACACGCATTTTTCATTTTTTAAATCTCATATTTGAATCCCTTAGTCTGTTTACTACTCACTCCCTTGGTTTCTTGATACTACTCAGTTTTGCCCTCTTCCTTCACAAATTCTCACAGACGCCCAACATTGCCCTGATTGGTCTAGCCCATGTCACGCGTATCGTGCCTGCCGCGCCAGTTGATCATATGATTTAACGGGTAGGATAACCCCCTATCTCTCTGCGGTCGGGGCCACACCTCTCTCTCTCTCTCTCTCTCGTCGGCGGTTAGCTTCCACCCTCTATGTATGCTAAAGGGCGGTTACCCAGTACGCTAAAGTTTGGTTTTCTGCATTATTTTCACGAGCTAAATTATAAACTCTTTTAGGCAGTATTTTTCACGCAAAAAATGATAAACCATCACCGATTTGTACTTTTCACGCAAAAAATGATACACCATCACCCATTTGTTGTAGCCATTACTTTTCACGCAAAAAATGATACACCATCACCAATTTGTTGTAGCCATTACTTTCCACGCAAAAAATGATACACCATCATGAATTACCATTTCTTTTAGGCATTACTTTTCACGGTAAAATGATAAACTATATCACGAAGTTCCATTTCCGTCAAGATAGTCCGCATTACTTTTTGTTGAGATATACTCCCTCCGTCCACAAATAAGTGTACTTTTAGCTTTTGTACTAAGTCAAATATTTTAAGTTTTGACCAACCGTAAATAAAAAAGTAGCAACATATATGATGAGATTTTGGTATAATTTGAAACTTCATTTCAAAATAATCTCGGGATACTAAATTAGTTTCATAAATGCTACTACTTTTTCCTATATATGTGGTCAAAGTTTAAAAAGTTGAATAAACACAAAACCTAGATGACTACCCCCACAACGGTCATGTCCTCCTTAATTTATTGTGTAAACCCCCACAACGGTCACCTCTCTCCCTTATAAACACCCACAACGGCCATCCCTTGTGTCAATAGGTTCTGCCTCTCTCTTCTTCGTTCACATACACTTGATCCATTGCCATGGCTTCCACGTCTCGGACGCGGACCCGAAGGGGAAGGGGAAGGGGCGGCTGGGGTGGTGGATCATCATCATTGCCACCACCACCGTCAACACAGCCATTGATCATAGAGGAGTTCTTCATCGTCGTCTATGAAGACCCTTTGGTCAAGAAGGTACGTACGCGTTCCCACATATATGATGCATGTGATTAATTATGGGCATGTTCTAAAAAACCTTTAATTTGAAACGATCGGCGCTCGATCTCTTTGCAGGCACTCCCAAAAAAGTTTGCGGACTATCTTGACGGCCAGGAGCCAGCTAAGGTGTATCTGCGAGCAGCTGACTGTGGTCCTCGTTTCTGGACCGTGGAGGTCCTATTTGACGGTCAAGGCCGGATGTACCTCGACAAGGGCTGGGAGAATTTTGCCATCGTGCACGGTGTGGATTTCGGCTGCTTCATACACTTCAAATATGAAGGCGATGATGTGCTCACAGTGAAGGTGTTCGACGGAACAATGTGCAGGAAGTACTACTACTCGGACGACAAAGATACTGACGATGAAAGCGACGACGACGTGAAGCCATGCATCCATCCCCTTTAGATAAGGGGATTATGACCAAGAATATATATGTAGCTTCATATGCATCGATTTAGAGATCTAGCTATTTTCCTATATATTATGCATTTAAAAAATTATATCGCAATTTCCACCATGATTCGAGCACCACAGCCTCCAAACGATGCCGATATCGGCATGGTCAGAACGGCTATGCTCGCCGCCACTGCTAGGTCACCGTCGGGAAGCACCATGTTTAGCATAAGATTCACTTTAGACTATTTTCGCAGCTCTATATGATATTCTCTAAATAAATAGACGACCCCAGCGGTCATTGGCTGCGGAGGCCCCACAGAGCGGGAATATATGATTTTCTCTAAATAAATAGAAGACCCCACTGGTCATTGGCTGCGGCAGCCCCACGGAAGCGACAATATATGTCTTTTCCTGAAAAATAGATGACCCCATCGGTCATTGGCTGCGGCAGCCCCACGGAGCGGTTATATATGTCTTTTCCGAAAAATAGAGCGACCCCACTTGGTCATTGGCTGCGGCAGCCCTATAGAGCGGCCACATTTGTCATTGGCAGCACCGCGTATACAATCAGGAAATAAAACGGCCCACGCGTCAGCGACAGATGGATGGCTACCCGTCAGCACGAGACGGTCAGAGAGGAACTGCCCTCTGTGCAGCCCCACCCGTCAGATTAACGGTAACGGTAAGGCCTCTGACCTGACGGCAACCCTCCCGTCCGAGCGCCTACGAGGGATTTCAAACTAGAGGGAGGAGAAAACTGAGGAAAAGTTAAGAGGCTGGGGAAAACTGAGCACAACTAACGAACCAGGGGCACGAAAATAGAAATCTCTATATTTAATTAGAGGACCACGAGGACCCCTGGCCTGCTTGATGCGCAATTAAGGGTCGTCGTTGGCCTATAGCTAGCTATATAGGGCTTTCTGGTTTATTTAGAGGGTTTATGTGTTAGTGTTAATTATAACTTATTGTGAATTAAATTACAACTTTTTTATTAGTGTGCTACACAATTAATCAAAACTCTAGCTAGATCGATCGAGTGTGCACAGACATGCACTATTAGAGGCACCCTCCTTTGCGCGTAAAGTGCAAGCACAATGTGTGTCGTTGCGCTGGCCACCAATCGATAAAGAGAGAGATAGAGATGAGAGATTATTGAAATCGCCAAGAATGTTCAAATATATATATATATATGCATGCATGGTAGGCCATGCATGCATGCACACTAATTATATATATATATATAAATTGTGAGGCAACTTAATCAAAGTGTGTGTTTTCATTCGAGAACTTGTCAATATATTCAAGTTAATTAATTTATCAACGCTAATTATATAATTAACTAATGAATGAATCTCAGGGATGTTCGATCATACATGATCAATATAGGCCATATATATTAATTGGGGTTGATCTAGGGTTTGCTAGCTAGCTATATATATAGAGCAGGTTTTTATTAGATCGGGTTATAGCTAGTATAGTTTGGGGTTATGTGTTTTAATTAAGTAGCCATGTTTGATTAGCTAGGACGGGTTAATTAGTTATATATATATGGTTTAGTTAGGGTTAATGTCACACTTAATTTCGAGGACCGCGAGGCCCCCTGGCCTGCGTGATGTGCAATTAAGTGTCGTTTGGGGCCTATATATATATATAGCTAGAGCTAGGGTTTAGGGTTTATAGGGTTTAGGGTTTAGGGATTAGGGTTCGGGTTCGGGTTTAGGGTTTAGGGTTTAGGGTCTAGGGTCGTTAGGGTTAGGGTTGTTAGGGATTAGGGTTAGCTAGGGGTTATGGTTTAGGGTTTAGGGTTTAGTGTTTAGGGTCTAGTGGTTATGTGTTTTAAGTATGGGTTAGGGTTAGGGTTTAGGTTCTAGGGTGTTTAATTAAGGTGTTTAGGGTTTAGGGATTAGGTTTTTAGGGTTTTAGGGTTTAAGGTTTAGGGATCATCGATCGAGTGCGCACACACATTATATATTAGAGGCACCCGCGCCTTTTGCGCATAAAGTGCATGCGTATGTGTGTTTTTTTGGCCACAAAAGATATATAGATCGAGAGAGAGAGAGATTGAAATCCCCAAGAATATGTTCAAATATATATTAAAAAATATATATGCATGAATGCATGCATGGTAGGCCATGCATGCACACTAATTATATATATATATATATATATTGTGAGGCAACTTAATCAAATGTACGTGTTTTTCATTCGAGAACTTGTCAAAATTCAAGTTAATTAATTTATCAGCGATAATTAGTTGGTCGCCTACTTGATGCGCAATTAAGTGTCGTTGGCCTATATATATGTAGGGTTTAATTAGGTTTTAGGGTTTAGGGTTCTCTACACCTAAGGGTTAGGGTTAGGGTTAACTAGGGTTTAGGGTTTAGGGTTTAGTGTTTAGGGTTTAGGGTTTAGTGTTTAGGGTTTAGGGTTTAGGGTTTAGTGTTTAGGGTGTTTAGGGATTAGTTATTAGGGTTTTAGGGTTTTAGGGTTTAAGGTTTAGGGATATCATCGATCGAGTGCGCACACGCATTATTAGAGGCACCCGAGCAATTAAGTGTCGTTGGCCTATAGTGTTTAGGGTGTTTAGGGTGTACGTTTAGGGTATAATTAGGGATTAGGGTTTTAGGGTTTAGGGATCATTGATCGGGTGCACACACATTATTAGAGGCACCCGCGCCTTTGCGCATAAAGTGCATGCGTATATAAGTGTGTTTTTGGCCACCAACGATATATAGATCGAGAGAGAGATTGAAATATATATATCCCCAAGAATATGTTCAAATATATATTGAAATATATGCACGAATGATATGCAAGGTATGCCATGCGCGCATGCACACTAATTATATATATATTATGAGGCAACTTAATCAAATGTGTTTTAATTCGAGAGAACTTGTCAAAAATCAAGTTAATTAATTTATCAACGCTAATTAGTTGGTCGCCTGCTTGATGCGCAATTAAGTGTCGTTTGCCTATATATGTAGGGTTTAATTAGGGTTTAGGGTTTAGGGTTAGCTACCTAGGGGTTAGGGTTAGGGTTAATCAGGGTTTAGGGTCTAGGGTTTAGGGTTTAGTGTTTAGGGTTTAGGGTTTAGTGTTTAGGGTGTTTAGGGTGTTTAGGGATTAGGGAGATTAGGGTTTTAGGGTTTTATGATTTAAGGTTTAGGGATTATCGATCGAGTGCGCACACACATTATTAGAGGCACCCGCACAATTAAGTGTCGTTGGCCTATATATGTAGGGTTTAATTAGGGTTTAGGATTTAGGGTTAGCTAGGGGAGGTTAGGGTTAGGGTTAGGGTTAGGGTTTAAGGTTTAGGGTTTAGGGTTTAGTGTTTAGTGTTTAGGGTTTAGGGTTTAGGGTTTAGTGTTTAGGGTTTAGGGTCTAGGGTTTAGGGTTTAGTGTTTAGGGTGTTTAGGGTGTATGTTTAGGGTTTAATTAGGGATTAGGGTTTTGGGGTTTAAGGTTTAGGGATCATCGACTGAGGGAACACACACATTATTAGAGGCACCCGCGCCTTTGCGCATAAAGTGCATTGATACGTCTCCGACGTATCGATAATTTCTTATGTTCCATGCTTGTTTTATGACAATACCTACATGTTTTGTTCACACTTTATGATGATTTTATGCGTTTTCCGGAACTAACCTATTGACGAGATGCCGAAGTGTCGGTTCTCGTTTTCTGCTGTTTTTGGTTTCAGAAATCCTAGTAAGGAAATATTCTCGTAATTGGACGAAATCAACGCCCAGCATCTTAGAATCACACGAAGCTTCCAGAACACCCGAGAGCCACCAGAGGAGGGCCCTGTGGGCCCCAGATGATAGGGCGGCGCGGCCTAGGCCTTGGCCGCGCCCCCCTATTGTGTCGTCGCCTCGTCGCCCTTCCGACTCCGCCTCTTCTCCTATATAAAGGTCCCTGACCTAAATCTTAGATACGGAGAAGCCACGGTACGAGAAACCTTCCAGAGCCGCCGCCATCGCGAAGCCAAGATCTGGGGGACAGGAGTCTCTGTTCCGGCACGCCGCCGGGACGGGGAAGTGCCCCCGGAAGGCTCCTCCATCGATACCGCTGCCATCTCCACCGCCATCTTCATCACCGCTGCTGTCTCCCATGAGGAGGGAGTAGTTCTCCATCGAGGCTAAGGGGCTATATGATACGTCCCCGACGTATCAATAATTTATGTCGTTCCATGCTTGTTTTATGACAATACTTACATGTTTTGCTTGCACTTTATGATGATTTCATGCATTTTCCGGAACTAACCTATTAACAAGGGCCACAGTGCCAGTTCCTGTTTTCTGCTGTTTTTGGTTCCAGAAAGGCTGTTCGGGCAATATTCTCGGAATTGGACGAAATCAACGCCAAACCTCCTATTTTTCCCGGAAGGCTCCAGAACACCGAAGAAGAGTCGGAGAGGGGCCAGAGGGCCACCACACCATAAGGCGGCGCGGCCTGGCCTGGGCCCGCGCCACCCTATGGTGTGGAGCCCCCAGGCACCCCCCTGCGCCGCCTCTTCGCCTATAAAATCCCTTTCGACCTAAAAACGCAGTACCAATTGACGAAACTCCAGAAAGACTCCAGGGGCGCCGCCGCCATCACGAAACTCCAATTCGGGGGATAGAAGTCTCTGTTCCGGCACCCTGCCGGGACGGGGAAGTGCCCCCGGAAGCCATCTCCATCAACGCCACCGCCTCCGCCATGCTCCGTGAGTAGTTCCCCCATGGACTACGGGTTCTAGCAGTAGCTAGTCAGTATTCTCTCCTCCATGTACCTCAATACAATGATCTCATGAGCTGCCTTACATGATTGAGATTCATCTGATGTAATCGGTGTTGTGTTTGTTGGGATCCGATGGATGATACATTATGATTAGTCTATCTATAAAATTTGTGAAGTTATTGTTGCTGCAATCTTGTTATGCTTAATGCTTGTCACTAGGGCCCGAGTGGCATGATCTTAGATTTAAGCTCTATACTTATTGCTTAGATTGTACCTACAAGTTGTATGCACATGTCACTGTCCGGAACCAAAGGCCCCGAAGTGACAAGAATCGGGACAACCGGAGGGGATGGCGGTGATGTGAGGGACACATGTTTTCACGGAGTGTTAATGCTTTGCTCCGGTACTCTATTAAAAGGAGTACCTTAATATCCGATAGTTTCCCTTGAGGCCCGGCTGCCACCGGCTGGTAGGACAAAAGATGTTGTGCAAGTTTCTCATTGCGAGCACGTACGACTATAATTGGAAAACATGCCTACATAATTAATAATCTGGATGTTCTGTCTTAATGCTTTGATTCCTATCAATTGCCCAACTGTAATTTGTTCACCCAACACTTGTTACTTGTTATTGGAGAGTTACCACTAGTGTAGATCGCTGGGAACCCCGGTCCATCTCTCATCATCATATACTTGTTCTACATCTCATTGGAACTAGTATCAACTATCTTCTGGTGCCATTGCTCTCATATTGCTATTACTGCTGCTGTGTTACTGTTACTACTGCTCTCATATTACTGCTACTTTCACATCACCCCTGTTACTAGTGCTTTTCTAGGTGCAGCTGAATTGACAACTCAGTTGTTAAGGCTTATAAGTATTCTTTACCTCCCCTTGTGTCGAATCAATAAATTTGGGTTATACTACCCTCGAAGACTGCTGCGATCCCCTATACTTGTGGGTCATCAAGACTGTTTTCTGGCGCCGTTGCCGGGGAGGCATAGCTCTACTCATAAGTTCACCTGGGGAGTACACTCTACCTCTCTCTCTCTTTTATTTTATTTTGTTTTGCTTAGTTTACTTTTGTCTAGTTTATTTGTGCTTAGTTTATTTCTGTCTAGTATTAGTTTGCGTAGTTTACTTTTGCTTAGTTTATTTTTGTCTTGTTTTACTTTTCCTATATACCCAAAAATCCATAAAAATTTGAAAAACCGAAAAATTAAAAACTGCTATTATGGGAGAACCTACAACCTACTTGGAGCTTATGGAATGTTATAATTGTTATAGAGAATCAAGAACTGGGAAAATAATGAGTGCTATGATAGAAAAATTAAATACAATTGCTAAAATCTTGCTTAGACGCCATGACATAAACTGTTGCTCTCAACAGGATACTAAACATCTTAAATTTCAATGTGGCTTTAGTGAGGAATATTTTATTAAGAGCTATAATCGGAATTGCTATATTCATTATGGGTTCGAAGAGGTAGAACAATTTGTCTTATTTATGGGAGCCTCTGAGATAGAATCCTTCATGGTTGAGAATTATGAAACTTGTGCTATTTGTAAGGACCTTAAAGATTATGTCTCTACTATCCTTAATTCTTGCATAGAATGCTACAGTAGGAATCCTTATATCCTTGATTATAAAGAGAGACACATTAATGCACAAGAATGCACTCACAATTTGCAGGAACCGGTGGAAGAAGAAACTGGTGAACCTGAAAGCTCATTGGATGAAAAAGAGGAGGAAATTGATGAACCTGAAAGCTCATTGGATGAAAAAGAAGAGGAGAGCGATGAACAAAAGGAGGAAGAATGGATTAGCTACCCATGCCAACCTTCTAATGAGAGTAACTCTTTATCTCTTACACTATTTGATTGTCCTCCATGCTTACCGAAAGAGGTTGAATGTTATGTTCTCGTGGATTCTCTTGAAATATTCCTTACGAGTAAAACTTGTGAGAATAATTATGCTACTGTTATTTATGATAATCCATGCTACTTTGATAAATCTTATGATAATGCTTTGTTTGTGCCTGATGTCAAAATGCATGATACTAAAGAATTTTGCTTAGCAAATGTTTATGATAAATCTCTAGATGATGGTCCTATGTTACTTGATAATATTAATTGTACTACTAATGAAAATGGGATTGGAGAAGTATTGACTTTATTTAGGAGTCCCATATCTCTTGAGATTGATCGATCACCTTGTTATATTATTGATAAGGGATTTCTAGTTTCGTGCCCCTGGTTCGTTAGTTGTACTCAGTTTTCCCCAGTCCCTTAGTTTTTCCTCATTTTTCCCCTCCTCTAGTTTGAAACACGCACAAGTGCTGGAACGGCCGGTAGCCGTCGGGTCGGAGGCCTTGACCGTTAGTCCGACCGGGTGGGGCCGCACAGGGCAGCTCCTCCCCGACCGTCTCGTGCTCGACGGGTAGGGTCGAGAGACACGTCGGAGCAGCCATCCATCTATCACTGACGTGTGGGCCGTTTTATTTCATGATTTTATACGCGGTGCTGCCAATGACAAATGGGGCCGCTCTATAGGGCTGCCGCAGCCAATGACCAGTGGGGTCATCTATTTTTCAGGAAAAGACATATATTGCCGCTCTGTGGGGCTGCCGCTGCCAATGACCAGTGGGGTCGTCTATTTATTTAGAGAAACTCATATATTGCCGCTCTGTGGGGCCTCCGCAGCCAATGACCAGTGGGGTCGTCTATTTTTCAGGAAAAGACATATATTGCCGCTCTGTGGGGCTGCCGCAGCCAATGACCAGTGGGGTCGTCTATTTATTTAGAGAAAATCATATATTGCCGCTCTGTGGGGCCTCCGCAGCCAATGACCAGTGGGGTCGTCTATTTTTCAGTAAAAAACCCATATTGTCGCTCTGTGTGGCTGCCGCAGCCAATGACCAGTGGGATCATCTACTTATTTAGAGAGAAAAAAATCATATATTGCCGCTCTGTGGGGCCTGCGCAGCCAATGACCGATGGGTCGTCTATTTTTCGGGAAAACTCACATATTGCCGCTCTGATATATATCTTTAGAGAATATCATAGAGAGAAGCAACAAGTTTGCTAATTAATTATTCTTAAGCTAGACCGGAGAACCGCTGGCAGCTCGTTCCCCACCGTCGGACGGAGAAGCCATCGCCGGCGCCTCGTCGCGCCGCCGGCTCTGTCCCCCGGCGGCGTCGGATGAACTGCGGCGCTGCACGTCAACCACGGCTCCAGCACTTGTTTCGTCCGCACGCATTGTACCCACCGCAGGAAAGTCCGCCGCAAGCGGATCCGCCGCCCACGACGACCGGGATTTGTTCCGCGCACCAATTGGTATAGCTTGGTAAGACCTCCGCTTCTGCCTCCCCCGCCCCTAATCGATTCGGTTCCCGTAATTTATTGGAGTTTGCAGGTACGAAATAGTCCTCAATGTCTGGTCGTAGCGGGTACACCGGCGAGGGTGGGGATTCGATCATGTCGTGGCCACGTTCTACTTCTCCTACCTCATCGGAAGTGCAGGTATCTAGCTTCAGCTCTCTATACTACCGTTGAATTTGAAGTTCCGCCATGGCCTCGTTGGGGTGATTTCGGTTGTTCTTTTTTCCATTATTGTTACGGTTAGCCGGGCAAGCCGATGATCCATGGTACATTGCATACCAAGATGAATCAACCCAGTGGTGTAGCCGGAGGATGGATTTGGAGGAGAAGGTGGCCAATTTAGGTGATGAATTGGCCCGTAAAACCCGATGATATTCGAGGCTGAAGCGTATTGTGGAGGAAGAAAAGAAGAATTCAGAGCTTATTCGCAAGGAGAAGTTGAGAGTTGAGACAGATCTTGCCGTATTTGATCAAGTGGTAGAAAATCTAGAACATGAACTTAAAGTGATGGGAGAGGAGAAAAGTAGATTCATCCGTGCAGTTTTATTAGGTGTCATCCCTGTCCTAGCAGTTATGTGGTTACGGTAGACGATTTAGTATAGAATTGTTATTCAGTAGATGGCTCTAACCACTGTATTTTGTTGTGGCTCTAAGCACTGTATTTTGGTGTACAATTTACTACTTGTGCTAAGTAATGCGCACGATAATTTTAGAATGCATGAACATTTTATAAAAGTGAAGGGATCCCAAAAGTGAAAGCATGTACCAGCCTCCGGATCAAATACATATCAATATCTTCCCAATCAAGTTGGGATAGAATTCAAATCATACATACGGATGTACATGGACACATCAAGAACGTGGAGAAGCTTTTTTGAGACGGAGGTAGTAGTTCGAACAATTTTATCGCATTTGGAAATTGAAAAATACAAATTTATCATAATTTATCCCAATTTGCGGCGTCGAACACGGTCATCTGCGCCACCAAACGTTGAAGCGATGTTATCGGCGATGGCTTCAATGTTCGTGGCATCGATGACCAGTGTCGGAACCGCCGCTGTCTTGGTGTACTTCATCAGCGACGGATCTGCGGAGGGCTGGATCGGCGGCTTTGCGGCGCGATTGTAGACGATGGCTTCAATCGTCTTGGCATCGATTCGCACTCTCGGCACCGGAAGTGAGACATCAACGGGCTCCGACATTGAAGGCTGGGTCTGCGCCGTCGAAGCGATGTTGTAGGCGATGGCTTCAATGTTCGTGGCATCGATGACCACTCGTCGGCACGGCCGCCGTCTTGGTGTTCTTCATCATTCAACAGATCTGAGAATAGAATCCTCACCGGTTAGAGACAGAGAGAGACAGATAGAGACATTTCAACTATTTCTGACGGTTAGAACCTCACCGGCACTCTTAGATCCACGGCGCAGGCACGGTTAGATCCGCGCCGCCGCACGCCGCCGCACGCACGGTTAGATCCGCGCCGCCCGCACGCCGCGCGCACGCACGGTTAGATCCGCGCCGCCCGCACGCCGCGCGCACGCACGGTTAGATCCGCGCCGCCGCACGCCGCCGCACGCCACGGTTAGATCCGCGCCGCCGCACGCCACCGCACGCACGGTTAGATCCGCGCCGCCGCACGCACGGTTAGATCCGCGCCGCCGCACGCCGCCGCACGCAAGGTTAGATCCAGCGCGCGCCGCCGCGCCGCTGCACGCACGGTTAGATCCGCGCCGCCGCACGCGCACGGTTAGATCCGCGCCGCCACGACCGCCGTAGTAAGAGAGGAAATACGAGAGAGGAGGATGCGACCGGAATATGCGACTGCCAGGGTTGGTAGGTATGTGCTTCTGCTCTTGTCTCCGTATGCGTCCATCGTGGTAGAGAGAGAGATACTGAGCCGTCCGATCATAAATGATCGAACGGTGCAAGCGTTCGTTGAGCTTTCAACTAACCAAGATCCGTGTGACATACATCTCGACCAATCGGAGATCAGCCAGGTGAGTACAAGTTAGGAAAAGCTGAGTAGAACTAAGAGGGGGAAAAGTGAGGAAATGTTTATCGGAAGGGCAAAACTGAGTATGACTGAGTAAAACAAGTGGGCCCGGAGGGGGAAAACTGAGTAACACTAAGTAAAACAGGGGCACCCAAATAATAAACGGACTAAGGGAAATTGAAGCTTTTGGCATAAAAATTGTAAAATTGTGTTATTTGAACAATATATTACATTTTGGCCGACTAGATATTGTTTGCAACTCAAAGATACACAAGTGTGACAAATTTGGACTCATTTGGACAAAGTTTGTAAGCATAGTGGGTATTTGGGAGGTGTATTGAGCGTAAAGCCACTGCATCTTCATATCTAGTAGCTCATGGACTAGGAAGTGGTTTTGAAGCTTTTGGCATAAAAACTTCATATCTCTATATTTCCTTTTCCATTATTATTTCTCTAGGTTGTAGGTAACATAACAAGGCTCCATGGGAAGGTTCCACCATGTTTTGAATTATTTTGAATTGAACCCTAAAACCCTAAAACCCTAAAACCCTAAAATGATAAATGTGGCTTAAATGTGGCATACAAATTGTTCATACAAATTCAAATTGTTCAACACAAGGGGATCCCCAATACAAAGGGAACCACAATACAAATTGTTCATACAAATTCAAATTGTTCAACACAAAGGCATCCCCAATACAAATTGTTCAACACAAAGGGATCCCCAATACAAAGGGAACCACAATACAAATTGTTCATACAAATTCAAATTAGTTGTTCAGAATAAAATCTTTCTCTTGCTCCTGGTGTGACTCGCCGGGGCCACCACCTTACTCCGGGTAACCCTACCGGGGATATTACCGGTGTCTACCTTCCTTTTGCCCTCTTTCTTGTTCTTCTTCTTACTGCAAAGCTTGGGCTTTTTCTTCGCCATGTACTCTTCGAAGTTAGCTTCTATCATGGCCTTACTACTTTCGAGGCATTCTCGACTATACTCGTTCCCTCTCCTCTAGACTCATCGGTTGAAGCCATTGTACATCCATCCTGTTCCCTCTGCTCTCGATCCATCGGTTCAATCTCCTCATGTTCAATTGCTTGCTTCAATCTACTCTGCATTTGTTGCTTCAATCTCCTCATGTTGAACTCGCTGCTTCAATCTTCTCTCGCATTTGCTGCTTCAATCTCCTCATGTTGAACTGCTTGCTTCAATCTCCTCTCGCATTTGCTTGCTTCAATCACCTCATGTTGAACTGTTGCTTCAATCTCAAGTTGAATTGCTGCTTCATTCTCCTCTCGCATTTTCTGCTCCCGCTCGATCTTCCATTCCAAAAGCTGGGTCAACTCCATTTTTACAAAGCCTAGCAATGTGTCCAGGGGATTCCACAACGTTTGCACTTACGTTTTCGAATCGGTGCACCACCCTCTGCACTAGCTCGATCCTATTCTTCCTCGGCCTACCTGCCGGTCTAGTCAATACTCGGAGAGTACGAGTTTGAAGCCTGGATCGACTTTCATCCATTGGTCTTTTCCCAACAAGGTAGGAACATTCATAGCATATGCAGCCCTAAATTTGGCAACAGAGAAATACTCTGACACATACTGATCAACTTCACCATCTTCACCCTCCCGTCTGAGCGTCTGCGACGGGTTTCAAACTAGAGGGAGGGGAAAACTGAGGAAAAACTAAGGGGCTGGGGAAAACTGAGTACAACTAACGAACCAGGGGCACGAAAATAGAAATCCCTACTGATAAAAGTGAGTTTGAAAGTTTTAATTCCACTATTCTTGAACTTGATAAAAAATTATGTGTTTATGGATCATGAAAAGTATGCTGCATGTGATAGCTATATTGTTGAGTTTGTTCATGAAGCTACTGAAAATTATTATGAGAGAGGAAAACATGGTTGTAGAAATTTGCATGGTACTAATACGCCTCTCTATATGCTTAAAATTTTGAAGTTATACTTATTCTATCTTCTTATGCTTGTCACTTTGTTCTTCATGAATTTATTTGTGTACAAGATTCCTTTGCATAGGAAGCATGTTAGGCTTAAGTGTGTTTTGAATTTGCCTCTTGATGCTCTCTTTTGCTTCAAATACTATTTCTTGCGAGTGCATCATTAAAACTGCTGAGCCCATCTTAATGGCTATAAAGGAAGCAACTTCTTGGGAGATAACCCATGTGTTATTTTGCTACAGTACTTTGTTTTATATTTGTGTCTTGGAAGTTGTTTACTACTGTAGCAACCTCTCCTTATCTTAGTTTTGTGTTTTGTTGTGCCAAGTGAAGCCTCTAATCGAAGGTTGATACTAGATTTGGATTTCTACGCGAGAAACAGATTTCTATCTGTCACGAATCTGGGCTGTTTTCTCTGTAGGTAACTCAGAAAAATATTCCAATTTACGTGCGTGTTCCTCAGATATGTACGCAACTTTCATTAGTTTTGAGTTTTCTGATTTGAGCAAGTCTGGTGCCTCAATAAAATTCGTCTTTACGGACTGTTCTGTTTTGACAGATTCTGCCTTTTATTTCGCATCGCCTCTTTTGCTATGTGGGATGGATTTCTTTGTTCCATTAAACTCCAGTAGCTTTGGGCAATGTCCAGAAGTGTTAAGAATGATTGTGTTACCTCTGAACATGTGAGTTTTTGATTATGCACTAACCCTCTAATGAAGTTTATGAGAAGTTTGGTGTGAAGGAAGTTTTCAAGGGTCAAGAGAGGAGGATGATATATGATCAAGAAGAGTGAAAAGTCCAAGCTTGGGGATGCCCCCGTGGTTCATCCCTGCATATTTCAAGAAGACTCAAGCGTCTAAGCTTGGGGATGCCCAGGGCATCCCCTTCTTCATCAACTTATCAGGTTCCTCCCCTGAAACTATATTTTTATTCGGTCACATCATATGTGCTTTACTTGGAGCATCTGTATGTTTTATTTTTGTTTGTGTTTGAATAAATTCGGATCCTAGCAATCCTTGTTTGGGAGAGACACACGCTCCGCTTTTTCATATGAACACTTGTTCTTCGTTTTACTTTTAATGTTCAATGATAAAAGTTGGAAGCTACATCACTTATTCTTATTTGGTTGGAAACAGAAAATGCCTCATATGTTTTGAATAATTTGACACTTGGCAATTGTTTTGAGCTCTCAAGTAGATCATGATTAAAGTTTTTTCATGTAGTTTAAACCTATTAATGGAGAACTACCGTAGAGCTTGTTGAAATTGGTTTGCATAATTGATCTCTCTTAAGGTCTAGATATTTTCTGGTAAAAGTGTTTGAGCAACAAGGAAGACAGTGTAGAGTATTATAATGCTTGCGATATGTTCTTATGTAAGTTTTGCTGTACCGGTTCATACTTGTGTTTGCTTCAAACAACCTTGCTAGCCTAAGCCTTGTATAGAGAGGGAATACTTCTCATGCATCCAAAATACTTGAGCCAACCACTATGCCATTTGTGTCCACCATACCTACCTACTATGTGGTATTTCCTGCCATTCCAAAGTAAGATGCTTGAGTGCTACCTTTAAACAATTCAAAATGCTTCTCAATTTGTGTTAATGTTTTATAGCTCATGAGGAAGTATGTGGTGTTTATCTTTCATTCTTGTTGGGCAACTTTCACCAATGGACTAGTGGCTTCATCCGCTTATCCAATAATTTTGCAAAAAGAGCTGGCAATGGGATTCCCAGTCCCAAATTAATCAAACTAAATAGACACTCCTCCATGGTATGTGATTGTTGGACGGCACCCGAGGATTCGGTTAGCCATGGCTTGTGTAAGCAAAGGTTGGGAGGAGTGTCATCATAATAAAACTAAAATAAAAAGGCACTCCTTCATGGTATGAGATTGTTGGCAGGCACCCGAGGATTCGGTTAGCCATGGTTTGTGAAAGAAAGGTTGGAAGGAGTGCCACCCAAAAATAAAATAAAATGGGAGCCGCTCTTCGAAGGTTTGTCTGGCAAGGGGGTTAGAGTGCCCACTACCATTCGTTGACAACAACAAACACCTCTCAAAACTTTACTTTTGTGCTCTCTTTATGTTTTCAAAACCAAAGCTCTAGCGCAAATATAGCAATCAATGCTTCCCTCTGCGAAGGACCATTCTTTTACTTTATGATTGAGTCAGTTTACCTACTTCCTTCCACCTTAGAAGCAAACACTTGTGTTAACTGTGCATTGATTCTTACATACTTTCTTATTTGCATTCATCATATTACTTTATGTTGACAATTATCCATGAGATATGCATGTTGAAAGTTGAAAGCAACTGCTGAAACTTATATCATCCTTTGTGTTGCTTCGATGCCTTTACTTTGAATCTATTGCTTTATGGGTTAACTCTTGTGCAATCTTTTGATGCTTGTCTTGAAAGTACTATTCATGAAAAGTTTTGGTATATGTTATCTATTTGTTAGCAACTATAGATCATTGCCTCGAGTCACTTCATTCATTTCATATGCTTTGTAATAGTATGATCAAGGTTATGTAAGTAGCATGTCACTATAGAAATTATTCTTTTTATCGTTTACCTGCTCGGGACGAGCGAGAACTAAGCTTGGGGATGCTGATACGTCCCCGACGTATCCATAATTTCTATCGTTCCATGCTTGTTTTATGACAATACTTACATGTTTTGCTTGCACTTTATGATGATTTCATGCATTTTCGGAACTAACCTATTAACAAGATGCCACGGTGCCGGTTCTGTTTTCTGCTGTTTTTGGTTCCAGAAAGGCTGTTCGGGCAATATTCTCGGAATTGGACGAAATCAACGCCAAACCTCCTATTTTTCCCGGAAGGCTCCAGAACACCGAAGAAGAGTCGGAGAGGGGCCAGAGGGCCACCACACCATAAGGCCGCGCGGCCTGGCCTGGGCCCGCGCCACCCTATGGTGTGGAGCCCCCAGGCACCCCCCTGCGCCGCCTCTTCGCCTATAAAATCCCTTTCGACCTAAAAACGCAGTACCAATTGACGAAACTCCAGGAAAGACTCCGGGCGCCGCCGCCAGTCGCGAAACTCCAATTCGGGGGACGAAGTCTCCGTTCCGGCACCTGCCGGGACGGGGAAGTGCCCCCGGAAGCCATCTCCATCAACGCCACCGCCTCCGCCATGCTCCATGAGTAGTTCCCCCATGGACTACGGGTTCTAGCAGTAGCTAGTCGGTATTCTCTCCTCCATGTACCTCAATACAATGATCTCATGAGCTGCCTTACATGATTGAGATTCATCTGATGTAATCGGTGTTGTGTTTGTTGGGATCCGATGGATGATACATTATGATTAGTCTATCTATAAAGTTTGTGAAGTTATTGTTGCTTTGCAATCTTGTTATGCTTAATGCTTGTCACTAGGGCCCGAGTGGCATGATCTTAGATTTAAGCTCTATACTTATTGCTTAGATTGTACCTACAAGTTGTATGCACATGTCACTCGTCCGGAACCAAAGGCCCCGAAGTGACAAGAATCGGGACAACCGGAGGGGATGGCGGTGATGTGAGGGACACATGTTTTCACGGAGTGTTAATGCTTTGCTCCGGTACTCTATTAAAAGGAGTACCTTAATATCCGATGAGTTTCCCTTGAGGCCCGGCTGCCACCAGTCTGGTAGGACAAAAGATGTTGTGCAAGTTTCTCATTGCGAGCACGTACAACTATAATTGGAAAACATGCCTACATAATTAATAATCTGGATGTTCTGTCTTAATGCTTTGATTCCTATCAATTGCCCAACTGTAATTTGTTCACCCAACACTTGTTACTTGTTATTGGAGAGTTACCACTAGTGTAGATCGCTGGGAACCCCGGTCCGTCTCTCATCATCATATACTTGTTCTACATGTCATTGGAAGTAGTATCAACTATCTTCTGGTGCCATTGCTCTCATATTGCTATTACTGCTGCTGTGTTACTGTTACTACTGCTCTCATATTACTGCTACTTTCACATCACCCCTGTTACTAGTGCTTTTCCAGGTGCAGCTGAATTGACAACTCAGTTGTTAAGGCTTATAAGTATTCTTTACCTCCCCTTGTGTCGAATCAATAAATTTGGGTTATACTACCCTCGAAGACTGCTGCGATCCCCTATACTTGTGGGTCACCACTATACCGGTAGCTATGTGGTTCATCTCTCTCCTATGTACTTCAATACAATAATCTCATGAGCTGCCTTACATGATTGAGATTCATATGATGATGCTTGTAATCTAGATGTCATTATGCTAGTCAAGTGGATTTTACTTATGTGATCTCCGGAGACTCCTTGTCCCACGTGTGTAAAGGTGACAGTGTGTGCACCGTGTGGGTCTCTTAGGCTATATTTCACAGAATACTTATTCATCGTTATGGATGGCATAGTGAAGTGCTTATTTATATCCCTTTATGATTGCAATGTGTTTTGTATCACAATTTATCTCGTGTGCTACTCTAGTGATGTTATTAAAGTAGTCTATTCCTCCCGCACGGTGTAAAGGTGACAGGTGTGTGCATCGTGTAGTACTTGGCGTAGGTTATGATTGTGATCTCTTGTAGATTATGAAGTTAACTATTGCTATGATAGTATTGATGTGATCTATTCCTCCTTTCGTATTGTGAAGGTGACAGTGTGCATGCTATGTTAGTACTTGGTTTGGTTATGTTGATCTGTCATGCACTCTAAGGTTATTTAAATATGAACATCGAATATTGTGGAGCTTGTTAACTCCGGCATTGAGGATTCATGTAATCCTACATAGTTAGTGGTGTTCATCATCCAACAAGAGAGTGTAGAGTCTAGCATCTATCTATTTATTCTGTTGTGTGATCAATGTTGAGAGTGTCCACTAGTGAAAGTATGATCCCTAGGCCTTGTTCCTAAATACTGCTATCGCTGCTTGTTTACTGTTCTACTGCATCTCTACTTACTGCAATATTACCACCATCCATCACACGCCAGTCCTGGGCAAAGCACTTTTCTGGCGCTGTTACTACTGCTCATATTTATTCATACCACATGTATTTCACTATCTCTTTGCCGAACTAGTGCACCTATTAGGTGTGTTGGGGACACAAGAGACTTCTTGCTTTGTGGTTGCAGGGTTGCATGAGAGGGATATCTTTGACCTCTTCCTCCCTGAGTTCGATAAACCTTGGGTGATCCACTTAAGGGAAACTTGTTGCTGTTCTACAAACCTCTGCTCTTGGAGGCCCAACACTGTCTACAAGAATAAAAGCACCCATAGACATCATGCATGCATATATAAGTGTGTTTTTGGCCACCAACGATATATAGATCGAGAGAGAGATTGAAATATATATATATCCCCAAGAATATGTTCAAATATATATTGAAATATATTCATGAATGATATGTGCAAGGTATGCCATGCGCGCATGCACACTAATTGTATATATATTATGAGGCAACTTAATCAAATGTGTTTTCATTCGAGAGAACTTGTCAAAATTCAAGTTAATTAATTTATCAACGCTAATTAGTTGGTCGCCTACTTGATGCGCAATTAAGTGTCGTTGGCCTATATATATATGTAGGGCTTAATTAGGGTTTAGGGTTTAGGGTTAGCTAGCTAGGGTTTTAGGGTTAGGGTTAATTAGGGTTTAGGGTCTAGAGTTTAGGGTTTAGTGTTTAGGGTTTAGGGTCGAGGGTTAGGGTTTAGGGTTTAGTGTTTAGGGTTTAGGGTGTAGTGTTTAGGGTTTAGTGTTTAGGGTGTTTAGGGTGTACGTTTAGGGTATAATTAGGGATTAGGGATTAGGGTTTTAGGGTTTAAGGGTTAGGGATCATCGATCGAGTGCACACACACATTATTAGAGGCACCCGCGCCTAGCTTTGCGCATAATTAAAGTGCATGCGTATATATATAAGTGTGTTTCTTGGCCACCGACGATATATAGATCGAGATAGAGAGATTGAAATATATATATATATCCCCAAGAATATGTTCAAATATATATTGAAATATATGCACGAATGATATGCAAGGTATGCCATGCGCGCATGCACACTAATTATATATATATTATGAGACAACTTAATCAAATGTGTTTTCATTTGAGAGAACTTGTCAAAATTCAAGTTAATTAATTTATCAACGCTAATTAGTTGGTCGCCTGCTTGATGCACAATTAAGTGTCGTTGGCCTATATATGTAGGGTTTAATTAGGGTTAGGGTTAGGGTTAATTAGGGTTTAGGGTCTAGGGTTTAGGGTTTAGTGTTTAGGGTTTAGTGTTTAGGGTTTAGGGTTTAGGGTTTAGTGTTTAGGGTTTAGTGTTTAGGGTGTTTAGGGTGTTTAGGGATTAGGGTTTTAGGGTTTTATGGTTTAAGGTTTAGGGATCATCGATCGAGTGCGCACACACATTATTAGAGGCACCCGCGCCTTTGCGCATAAAGTGCATGCGTATATATGTGTGTTTTTTGGCCACCAACGATATATAGATCGAGAGAGAGAGAGAGATTGAAATCCCCAAGAATATGTTCAAATATGCGCACACACATGAATTATTAGAGGCACCCGCGCCTTTGCGCATAAAGTGCATGCATATGTGTGTTGTTCTGGCCACCAACGATAGATCGAGAGAGAGAGAGGGAGATTGAAATCCCCAAGAATTAATATGTTCAAATATATATACAAATATATGCATGCATGGTATATATATTGCTATAGGCCATATATCAGGAGCAAGTTTTTTTGAGAACTCTTCGAAATATATATATATATATATTAAAGTTTACCGATGCTAAATGTACACTAGTGCACATATTTATAGATGACCCCCTTGATGCGCAATTGTTGGCCATTTAATTTGAATCCCATGAATGTTCATACATGATCGGCCATATGAAAGTTTTTTTGAGAACTTTCAAAATTAAATACAACTTTATCGATGCTAATCGAAACTAATATATATTGCACACATTAGAGGACCCCGACCCTTGCGCAAGTGTGTTTGCCACCATCTATAGATTGAATCACAAGAATGTTTATACACATGTGGTATGCCATATTATATCGTGAAGCAAGTTTTTTCGAGAACTTGTCAAATTTCAAGTTTATCGGTGCTAATGGAATCTAGCTAGTGCACATTAATTAGAGGACACCCCCTTTTCGCAAGTGTTGGCCATATATAAAGTTTGAATCCCAAAAATGTTCATATATGCATGATATAGGCCAACAATCGTGAAACAAGTCTCTTGAATATATTGTCAAAATTCAAGCTTATCAGTGCTAATGGAAACTATTGCACACTAGAGGACCCCGTTGCGCAAGTATTGGCCATCTATATATAGTTTGAATCCCAATAATGTTCATACATGATCGATAGGGCATATGTGTAAAGCAATTTTTCTCGAGAACTTGTCAAGATTCAAATTTATCGGTGCTAATGGAAACTAGTGCACATTAGAGGACCCCTTTGCACAAGTGTTGGCCATCTATATATAATATGAATCCGAATAATGTTCATACATGATAGGGCATATGTGTGAAGCAATTTTTTCCGAGAACTTGTAAAGATTCAAATTTATCAGTGCTAATGGAAACTAGTGCACATTAGAGGACCCCCCCTTGCACACGTGTTGGCCATCTATGTATAGTTTGAATCTCAATAATGTTCATACATGATAGGCTATATGTGAATCAATTTTTTCTTCCAAGAACTTGTCAAGATTCAAATTTATCGCTGCTAATGGAAACTAGTGCGCACTAAACGAGTCCCTTGCGCAAGTGCTGGCCATTACATATAGTTTAAATCTCAAGAATGTTCATACATGATAGGCCATATGTTCAAAGGAATGTTTTCCCCGTGAACTTTTCAAAATTCAATTTTATCGGTGCAAATGGAAACTAGTCCAAAAAATTACATAGAGGTCCAAAAGAACTAGACAATAACTAATAGGACCTACAAATTTACAAAAAGGACCCCAAAACATATAGAAGAAAATCAATCGAGTCCTTCTCGACCGCACATCAGATCTCTGCTCCGCATCCTTTCCAGCAACTCCGTCGCCGGGGACGCACCACTTGGGACGGTGTCGCCGGTAGTCGCCAGGACGAAGGAGAAGAAGGGCCTAAGCAACGGCATATTGGCTCTGAGAAGGGCCGCTGAAAGGCCAATATGTTCACGGGCAAGACGGATGACGCTGTCGTATGCCCCGAGCTTGTGAACGTTAGTAGCTTGACTTCCCCATTGGCCACATCTGAAGCACTGACCAAAGCAAGCCTCACCGTTAGCGCCATCACCTTGATGATCGGGGTTTGGCCGGCAAGATCCGCCAGATTCACCATAGGCCAGATCTGAAGCCGATGACGAGATCCCCAACTCCATTGCACCATTCTGCTCATGGGAAACACTGGATCTAAGCTTAGAACAACACTAACTCCCTCGGATCCAAATTAGCTGACTCAACTTTGCTTATCTAAATATGGATGTATCCACACATGTTTTTACTCTAGATACATACACGTCTAAGGAAATTTGGATCAAATAATTTAGTTCGGAGGGTGTACGATATACAGAGAGAAGTCGGCCTCGTCTCCGGCCGGCGAGGCCGCCAGAGAGAAGGGGGAGAGAAGCCGAGGGAGTGGGAGAGACTCGAGAGAGAAAGATAAGAGGAAGAAATGAGAGCTCCCTCGGGAAGAACATTATTTTTGTCATTCTGCTCGTAGCTTGAAACTGAAAATTTCAGCCGCGCGCCAAATCATCCCGCCGCATCCATTCGAAAATCCCGTGACCAGTTTTACCCTTTTAACCCTGGTCCGGAAGCTACAACCCACCGACCATGGAGGGCTCATTCGGTAACAATGAAATATCTTGCCTAGATCCCGAACCCTCCCCACAGGACCACACCCACCCACCAACCATTCGCCCCATTAGCTCAAAAATACTCTCACACGTTGTTGCCTGCCAAAACCCACCGGCGAGCAGCGACGAGCAACACGAAGAGCCGGGATGCTCCCAGGACTGCTGGTGGGCCCTGGTCCCTCGGGCAACGGCCCGCAAAACTCCGGCACACGTCCTGGCTGGTGCTAGGGCATGCCACTTGACTTATACCTGGTCAGGAAGGTGATGGATTGCTTCAATTAGTTTCCTGCATGGCAGACACGTAAAGATTAAATCCGAGCCTCGATCGGCTCTCAGGCTATCCTGTGAATCGGCTCAAGGAGCCGATCCACGCATGGTTCGTATTGGATCTACGAAAACATGGTGGTCCTGCTTGATCAATACCAAGTTAAATCAATCTACGACGGTCTAGGGTTTTCACCGCCTAACTGGAACGTCCTACATGTAGTTGAGCCTGGCAGATACGAAAGATAACGGAAAACTAGTCCTAGAAAAGGCCTAAAAACCAACATGGAGTTGATTCCCGGAACAACTCCTCTAGGATCGGCAAACCATACCTCACGTACTACTGGATCGTTCAATCCGTTTGCAAGGCCTAACCATGCGGATATCAAACTAATCCTTGGAGAACAAGGAACAACCATAACAGATCAAATCTACAAAATAAAGACTAAGCAAGGTGCTGCCCTTACACCTAAGATAGGTGCAGAGGCAGCTAGATATTTAGGGATAGCATGACTAAGCAAATATATCAAGAAAGCATCGATGCTAACCCCAAACACCTATGATAACAGTGCTACTCGCCATCAACAAGGCTTCAGTACGAGCAACACGCAAAACAACGAATAAACAGATACTGCTTAGATCGCAATATGCGATCTGGGCAGCATGGCGCTTACCCGGAAAAATCCCTCGAAACAAGGGGTGGCGATGCGCCTAGATTGGTTTGTTGTGAACGTGATCGTCCTCCTTTCTCAATAACCCTAGGTACATATTTATAGTCCGTAGACTTTCTAACTTTGGAATAAACCTAACTGCGTACGAACCAAACTCTATCTCTTAATTCTAACTAAAACGTAATCTACCATAATATACAGATACACGGGCAATCTAGCCCAAACTCTCGTAAGAGGCCGATTCAGAATATACTTTATGTGCATGTCCTCTAAGCCCATCTCAATCACGGCCCACCTCCTGATCTGGTTAAAATCCGGCGATAACACATGCCCCCTGGTTTTGGCAATAATAATTCCAAAACCACTCTGTTTTTCCTTCGTCGGGTCACGCGTGGCAGAGCAGAACCGCTACAGTACCCTTCCATCATGATGCCTTGCCTTCTCAACTTCTCTATACTGCACGACTTGACAGTTTTTGGCACCACATCCTCGGAAACCGCCGCAACATTGAATCATCTCCACTATATCCCCTTTATTTAACCGCATTGAGCAGTTCGCTTCCTCATTCTCTTGCCTCACACTAGCAATCGAAACCCCTTCCCCTGCAACCATGGCCTCCTCCTCCTCTGCCTCTTCGAGTCTTTCCTTCCAATCCTCCTCCTCCCGCGAGCCGACGCCGGAGTACGACCCGATAGCGGCGTACGAGGCCCTCGCTCCTGAGCATTGGGACGAGGCGGATTGGGACTTCACCGTCGGGTCAGATGGCGAACCCTTGACCATCGTCGGGTCAGAGGACGACGAACCCTTGACCGACGGGGAGGACGACCTCCAGTTCCTCGTCGACGGGGAGTTGGAGGAAGAGAGCGAGGACGACGCCTTCTCCTGGGGCGACGACACCTCCTCCGACGAGGAGGAGGAAGCGGAGGATGACACCTCCTCCGACGAGTACCCGCCGGCGAAGCGCTTCTGCGCTGGGTCGGAGGACGACGACGACGAAGACGACGAGGAGGAAGAAGAAGCCCCTGCCGACGGCTTCGGCAGCAGTGACGAGGACTTCGCCGGCAGCAGCGCCAATGGCAGCGAGGACGGCGACGACGAGGGCAGCGACGGCGGCGATGGCGCCGGCCCCTAGACTAGGGACTACTAGAATAGGACTAGTATTAGTAGATTAGGTAGCAGATCTTCCTTTTGTGAGCAATCGACTCTTCTTGTAAAAAAACCCTCTTCATCAATGAAGGATGCTTCCATGTCGATTTTGCCGATTGTCAAAGTAGGTCAACGCACAAGGAGCCGATGGCAACGCATCGGTCCTTTACCATAAAACGCTAGTAAGGCCAAACTCAGTTGCCTATTCAAAGGGTAACCTGCGACCCTTGTCTGAAGGACCAAACTCAGATCCCCAAATCGCCCATCGAACAGATTCAACTCACAGCCACGCGAATCCCAGATCCCTAACGGTGCAGATTCATCTCCGCAGCGAATTAGATGGCGGAATCATCCAACGCCAACGCCACGGTCTCTGGCCTGAAGGTAATCCTTAACTGCCCCTCGCCATCCAAGCATAGTGTTAGAATCAGTAGCAAACATCTGAATTAATGCTTTATCCCAGCATTAATTTTAGGTATTAGACATTCTGCTGCCGCATCCTTCTATTCCAAATTCTCTTTGTCTTGGCCCCCGTACTGTCGAGAGTCCTGCTCATCTGATTTCTTGCGAGTCCAATAGGATTCCCTTTGTCAACCAGAACTTAGATCTAACTTCTTGGGCCGACTGCTTACGAGCCTGGCCTAACCCTCCTGAAGATTGGGTGTCATGGTACAGTAGAGTATCCAAAACTCACCAAGCCAAATGCGAAACCACAGGAATAGCCGATGCTTTATATCTATCACTGTCTCCCCTTGAGAAGCATGAAAACCTTTTAAACACCATCGGCTACTTCTGGTCTGATGCTCTGAACTGCTTCATGTTTGGCCACGGCCCCATGACACCAACTCTACTAGATGTGGCCATGATCACTGGTCTGGACATTACATCCCCCAGCCCCTCTGCTTTTATGCTGCCAAAGGTCCCTGTCAAACTCTTTTCCAAAACAGAGTGCACAAACTGGGGTGCTTATCTTCGATGCCACATGAAAAACAAAGGCCCTGTAACAGAAAAAGAACACACGGCCTTCCTAAATTTCTGGCTGGAACACTTCATATTTTGTGGCCCTTCACTTGCTCCGACCAAGAATTATCTTTCCTTGGCCTATGAACTTGCCAGAGGCACCCAGCTTGGCATCGGCAAACTGTTCCTGGGAGAGGTCTATCGATATCTCCAACTAATGTCTGTCAATCTGTTTTCCCAAAAGACAGTCAAAACAGGAGGTCCCTGGTGGTTCATTCAGCTATGGGCTCAGCTGTATTTCCAAAACCACATCCCAAATTTCCCACTTTTGGCCACTTGCACCTTTCCAGATACTAACGGGAAGCAGATCCGATGTACTAGCTACAGCCAAGCTTTATATAGCCTTCCAGGTAGTAAACTGATCCCCAAGGAGGCATCAGAGTGGTTCAGAATTTTCTTTCAAGGCCTGGACAATCCTCTCTTCTTTCCTTACACGGAGTCTGAAAATTTTGAAAATCCAGTCTCCTTCAGGCTAGACAGATTTGCCGATGACGCCAGCACCCGGCAGTTGTATTCCACCATGATCCGTCCCTGCTTCCTTCCAGTTGGCATCAGCACCTCAAACAGGATCATCAAACCTGGTTATGAGTCTTATCAGCCGGTCGTAGCAGCCCGGCAGTTTGGTCTTGGGCAGGTGTCTCCCCATTTCTTCCTCCACCACTTAACAGAGAGCAGAGCTGAGTTGCCTGACATCCTCACCGGTCAGAGGTGTTACTCTTTCTTTGATGCTCTAGCCATCCCAGTCCCTCACAACCTCTCTTTCACCTCATCAACCGATGGTTTTGAGACCTGGTGGTCAATGTGGAAGACTCATGCCTTCAGGAGAGCTCTGGGACCGTTGCTGAAACAACTTGATGCTGAATATGATATCCCTGCAGAACAGGTACCACTACTCTCAAATTTTCTTGAAGTAGCTTATAATGATTTTTATAACCTTGCTCTGTCTCCTTGCAGCAACAAGATGGTCCAGAACCTGCACATGATGACGGCTCCCCCTTTAAATTCCTCCCACCAGCTCCGGTGGTCCTCTTCTGCAAAAGTTCACCACCCTTGAAGAAGGTTGTGATGCAGAGCCAGCCGATTTCGCCAAAATCGGCTTCCAAGAGCAAAGTATCTTCCGGGCCAGCTGCCCCCCGAGCCCCAATTAAGGCGAGAACGGCGGTGAGGAAAGTAGCTGCCAGGAAAACTTTGAAGCGTCGGATCCCTTCTCCTGATCAAGAGAGCTTGCACGTACGTTGATCCGTGCCCTGACTGATTTCGTCTATCCTTGGGCTTCTGCCAACCTACTTGTGCTTACTAACTCTTCTTTTATAGGCCTCCACCGAAGACAATTCCAGCGAGGAAACACAATCCAGTCGAGGGGATTCGAGGTCGGGCAATTCTGGGAAAATCACCACGCAGAACCAGCCAGATTTGGCACCATCGGCTTCCAGGAAAAGGCCAGTTCCTGAACCTGCTGCCCCCAAGCTCCGATCAAAGCGGGGCAGAGCGGTCTACGCACAAAGAGACGATGCATCAAGAGAGCTCGAAAGGAACCGCAAGCCCCTTCATCAAACCAAGAGGTTTCAAATGTAATTACTCTCCCTGGCTCATCTTTCATGCTAATCCATTGCTGCTCACATCAGCTAACCACCTCCTTTGCAGACTGATGACACTACTAGTGGGGAAGTCGAGGAAGTACTGATGCCCTCCACAGACCTGGATGTAGCAACCTCTAAAGGTGTCGTTGACAAGGTTGCCAACTTGGCCAAGCCCCAAGCAGAAACACAAGATCCGATCACCTCATCATCGGCTGTCCCTCTGGTCTTAGGAGAGGTACGATCCTTTTGTTTGGCTTTACCCTTCCTTTCTGCTGCATACTGACGCTGCTTCTATTTGTCAGGGTTGTGACCTCTCGGGCTTGCTATCGTTCGATTCTGAATCCATCGAACCAGCTCCTTCTATGGCGTGCAATAAACCAGGACCCAGCGCTATCCGTGGTCAATTCCAGCGTCTCAAAGCCCTGCTTTCCTCCTCGATCGAGACGTTGGTCGAAGACCCCGAGGAAGTGAAGAGCATTCTTGAAGAAATCCAGCCCCACCTCCCGGTAATGTTGCAGGTGAAACTCTGGCCAGTTGTGACTCTGTCTGCCTACAGGTCAAGGGTGAAGTTGGCTCGTCAGAGAATCGACCTACGCCACGCCCAACTTCTGTTGAAAGCTGATATTGCAGACAAATGTTAGCGGCTCAATGAGAAAAAGGCGGCCTTAGATGCCAAAACTGACACCTCTGTCAACACTGCCGAACTTGAGACTTTAAGAAAGGAACTGGAGGACCTTGAAGAGAGGGTCCGGGCAACCAAACAGCTTATCCACGATAAGGAAGCTCTTATTGCCCGCTCCCAAGAGGAAGCAGAAGGCCTCAAAGCTCAACTGAAAACTGATCTGGCAGAAATACGTGCCCTGAACAAATAGCTGGTGACGGGCAAGGACGAAGATGATGAGGCCGAGATCGCCGAGGTGGATCGTGTCCGTGCTGACGCCCTCCGTGCCTTCGAGGCATTCCTTCAGTAGAGCCTATCTATGTAACAGCTTGTACCTCTAGAGTCGATGACTGTGCATCGGCTTTTTAGTATGAAGTCGATGTCTGTGCATCGGCTGTACTTTGCGTCCTGTTGCTTTGCATATTTTTCTAAAGTCGACGTCTACGCATCGGCTGTGCTTTATATATATCTTGTTTACTGGATGATTTCATGCATTGGCCCCCATATTTCACTGTTCGTCATCCCACATGCTTGGGAAATATTTCTTGAGATGCTGACCATTGATAGCCACTGGGAATTTCACATCGTTCAACTCCTCGAGCATGTATGCGTTACCCTTTAAAACTTGGTCGACTCTGTACGGCCCGTGCCAATTTGGAGACCATTTACCATATACTGCATCCTTAGTCCCCAATGGCAATACAACTTCCCATACCAGATCACCAACGTGGAACTCCTTTGGTCTTACCTTCTTATTATATGCGCGAGCTACCTTGGCTTTGTTCTCTTTAATTTTCTCAAGCGACCAAAGTCTGAGTTCCGTTAGATCCTCAATGTTATCACTCATCAGGGCTGCATATTCTTCAGTTGTTAAATCATTCTGAAACGTAATACGTCTCGACCCAGCCGTAATTTCCCAGGGTAGTACGGCTTCTTGTCCATAGACCAGATGGTATGGGGAGGTTTTTATTGCTCCATGACATGACATGCGATAAGCCCACAAAGCCTCTGACAATACCTCGTGCCAACGTCTAGGGTGCTCGTCGACTTTCCTCTTAATCAACTTGATAAAGCTCTGGTTGGACGCTTCAGCTTGGCCATTTGCTTGAGCATAATATGGAGATGATCGGATCAACTTAATTCCCATGTCCTCGCAGAACTTTCTAAACTCTTTAGAAATGAAGACCGAACCTCCATCAGTCGTGATAGTACGGGAATCCCGAATATATGAATGACATGTTCTTTCACAAAGTTGATAACATCTTCCGATTTCACAGACTTCATAGGGACGGCTTCCACCCATTTAGTAAAGTAATCTGTAATGGCCAAAATCCACACGTGGCCTTTGCTTGATGGAGGATTGATTTTGCTGATCATATCCATGCCCCATCCTCGAAATGGCCAAGGCTTGATGATGGGGTTCATTGCTGATGCAGGTACCGTCTGAATTTTCCCAAACATCTGACACGCTTGACACCCTTTATAGTACGTAAAGCAATCCTCAAGCATGGTGGGCCAATAAAACCCCGATCGCCTGATCAACCATTTCAACTTATGAGCCGATTGGTGAGTTCCACAGGCGCCTTCGTGTACCTCGTGTAAGAGCCGATTTGACTCGGCTGGTCCCAGACATTTGAGAAGTAACCCTTCCAAAGTCCTGTAGAACATGTTATCTCCTATAAGGACATATTTCATGGCCTTGTACCTTATCCGTTTAGGTGCCCCCCGAGCCGGATCTTTCAAGTAATTGAAGATATCGGCTCTCTAGTCATCCGGCTCCAGGAATTGTACCTGAACATCGGCTCCGCCTGCTACGTCCTTGTAGTCTGACGCCATCTGTGCGAGATCGTTAGCCTCGGTGTTTTGCGACCTCAGGATCCAATTGAAGTTTATGTACCTAAATTGTGCCATCGGCTCACGGCATTGCATCCATAATGGGAAGAGCGACTCGCTCTCGCATTTGTATTCTTCCGTGAGTTGGGAAATCACCAATTTTGAGTCTCCAAAAAGTTCTCACGCTACGCCCGGCTTCCAAAAGCAACTCCATTCCCTTGCGTATTGCTTCATACTCAGCGACATTGTTGGTGCAAGGGGTAGGTAGCCTGATGGAGAAGGAATATGTTGCCCCCCGGGGCGACACGAGTAGAATGCCGATGCCGCAACCATCATCACAAGCTGATCCATCGAAAAACATGGCCCATGCACGTACCGACAGTGCTGCTATATCCGTGTTGATTCGTTCAGCAATAAGATTGGCCAGCGCTTGTCCCTTGACTGCTTTCGCAGGCTGATACCGGAGATCAAATTCCGATAATGCAAACATCCACTTACCGAGTCGGCCTTTCAATACAGGAGCCGACAGCATATGTTTGATGACATCTGATTTGCATATGATGACAATTTCCGCTGACAGCAAGATGTGACGAAGCTTGGTGCAGGTAAAAAATAGGCAGAGGCACAACTTCTCAATCTCAGGGTACCTAGTTTCTGCATCCAACATCCTTCTGCTGAGGTAGAAAGCAACTCTCTCCAGACCATCATAAAGTTGCACCACCACTGAGGCGATGGAAGTGTCAGCCACTGACAAGTAAATATAGAATGGTCTGTCTTGCTGGGGCGGAACCAACACAGGTGGTTTCGTCAGATACTCTTTAACCTCGTCAAACGCTCGCTGTTGCTCTGCCCCCCAGCGAAATTCCTCATCAGATTTAATTTTCACCAGTCCCATGAACGGCTCGATTCGCCCTGACAGGTTGGAGATGAACCTTTTGATGAAATTGATTTTGCCGATGAGACACTGGAGTTCCTTCTTCGTGGTAGGTGGCTTCATTGTTCGCACTGCCTCCTGGCTTTTCAGGCCGATCTCAATTCCACGTTCATGAACCAAGAAACCCAAGAATTGACCGGCCGTTACACCAAAAGCACACTTCTTCGGATTCATTCTTAGCCCGAATTTTTTGGTTCGGTCCAGGATGCGTCGCAAATCCTCCAAGTGTCCTTCTAGTGAAACAGACTTGACCACCACGTCATCAATGTAAATCTCTACCAACTTGCCGATCAGATCATGAAAGATGTAATTCATGGCTCTTTGGTATGTTGCGCCGGCATTCTTCAGTCCAAATGTCATGACTACATATTCAAACAAGCCCACCGAACCTGGTACTCTGAATGCAGTCTTGTGTATATCTTCTGGAGCCATGAAAATTTGGTTGTAGCCGGCATTGCCATCCATGAAACTCAAAACCTTATGACCAGCAGCTGCATTGGTCAATGTCTCTGCTACCGGCATTGGATACTCATCCTTTGGAGTGGCTCTATTGAGATCCCGAAAATCTATGGCGACACGCCATCGGCCGTCCTTTTTCTGTACAGGTACGATACTAGAAATCCATTCAGCATACCTGCATGGCCTGATGAACCCGGCGTTCAACATTTTCTCGATCTCTTTCTTGACTTCTTCTAAAACCTTGGCCTTCATCTGTCATGCTCGCTGCTGGAACGGCCGAAATCCTTTATTAAGAGGGAGCCGATGCTCAATGATGCTCCTGTCTAACCCAGGCATTTCTGTGTAATCCCAGGCAAAGCAATCTGGGTATTCTTTCAACAGAGCTATCATCAGGCCCCTTAGATGTGGATCAAACTTTTTGCTGATAAAAGTTGGTCGTGGCTTATCCCCAGGATCAATGTCAATCCCTTCTAGCTCATCAGCCGATGTAAACCCATATCCTAGCTTTCCGTCGCCTGCTAGATCGATGCTGAACACACGTAAAACGTATGGGGAGGATAATTTGGGCCGATTGCTGGAATCGGCCCCCATTTTGATTGCATTGCTCAATGAGGGTTTACAACTTATTTGTGCCCTACTACGGGAGTGAGTCTCCCTTCTACGACTACGTGACAGGCTTGAGGTGAGATCATTGCTTTTTTATTTTTTGGGGCCGATCGCAGGGATCGGCCTTGCCACGTACATCTATTGACTTTGCTCTTCCTACTCTGTCAGGCCGGTGGATAAGACCAGCCTCACCCCATTTTTTGTAGCTTCGATGCGTTCACAGCAGTCCAAACTGACTCCAGAGATCGGCTCTTGGTCTTCTGCATCCCAAATATTCATGCCAGCTATTGAGATCTCGACTGAGTCATCTGCATGGACGACCTCCACTTCATCTCCATCCCACTGTATCAGGCATTGGTGCATTGTGGATGGAATACAGCAGTTGGCGTGAATCCAATCCCTCCCTAGCAGGACATCGTAGGTGCTTTTGCTGTCGACGATGAAGAATGACGTAGGGATGGTTTTTCGGCCCACGGTTAGATCTACGTTCAGAACGCCTTGCGTTTCTGATGCTTGGCCATTGAAGTCGCTTAGTGTGACGTTAGTTTTGATCAGATCTGCGTTAGAGCGTCCCAAACACCGTAGCATGGAGTATGGCATTATATTGACTGCCGCTCCAGTGTCAACCAACATCTTGCTGACAGGCTGACCATTGATATAACCTCTTAGGTGCAGGGCCTTCAAATTTTTGTAGCTCTTCTCACGTGGCTTTTCAAAGATAACTGGCCGTGGGCCACAGTCAAACTGTGCCACCGGTGCTTCTTTGGTTCTTGGCGCACAAAACTCCGACGGAAGTATGAACACCATATTTGTGCCAGCCGATGTCTTTGCATCGGTTTTTACTTGTTTGGGGCGCCACTCTTTCTTCTGTGGACGAGTTTCCGCGTCCAAAGTTTGCTGAACTTTCATGGCCAGATCGGGTCGCGCTTTCCTCAATGTGTGCAGGTACTGCGCCTCGACTTCCTCCAAGCTACGTAGCCACTGAACCCTACGCTTTTGGGAGTGACTGAGTCCATCAGGGCACCACCTTGGCTGGTGGTATCTATCCTCTTCTTCTTCTTCATCTTCTAACTCCTCGAGATCTTCCACCCGAGATGACTCAGCTCGCTTGTTCCGAGATGGGAGAGGCCCTAGACGTTTGAACACTGACACGTCACATGTGTCCTTCTTCTTCTGTCTACATTTCAGGCAGTTGTCGATTGTAGGCAATCGGCTCATTCCTGAATCCCAGCAATGCTTAAAGAAAGGACAATCCCAGTGTCTGTCCATGTCTTCCTGCTCTCCTGACTTCCCCTTAGTGCGACGCTCATATCCTTCGTCATCTCTATCATACCGACGATATTTTCTGTTGTCTACACTAAACCGACGATCTCTTTCGTCGTCTACGTCGTATCGCCGGCGTCGGTCGTACTGACGCTCATATTTATTAAGGAGATGCTCGGAGAGCGGTCGTTGGTACCGCACGTTTCTCACTTGTTCCTCTGTGATGTACCGTCTGTCATCATATCGGGGCCGGTCGCGTGGGCCGGCCTCCTCCTTTTCCTTGCCACGAGAGCGACTGCTTTCTTCCTTATCCCTGCCATGGTGGTATACAGGCCCTGCCATGTTAACACCGAACGAGAAATCTAGCTGACGCCTCACTGAATGATTGCACTCCACCATGTTGATACCAGGAAACGGTTGCGTGTCCACTTTCATGGCAAACTGACCAAAGATCAGACGGCCTTGTTCTATCGCCATTTGGATCTGCCGACGCAACTCTTTGCAATCATTGGTGATATGGGTGAACGAGTGATGCCACTTGCAGTATGGTCTTCCGTTCATCTCTTGCGCCATAGGGATTTTATGGCCTTCGGGTAACTTCAGCTGTTTCTCCTTGAGCAATAAACCGAATATCTGCTCAGCTTTGCTTACATCGAAGTCAAACCCTTTTGCAGGACCTTGTTGTTTCACCCATTTGCAGGACACGGGATCTGCCCCCCCGAGCCCATTCAGCCACGGCTACTTCCTGGTCTTCTGCAGAGTCTCCAGCTTCGTCTGTCTCGACCAGGCCTATCGGGTGTTTGAACTTGTCTTGGTACAATTCTGGGTGGCACTGCTCATACAATGTTAATTTCTGGGCCATGTGCGCCAGTGAATTGTATTCCACTTGGAAAGCCAGATCCTTGATCGGCGCCGCGAGGCCCAACACTGCCAGATCGACTGCTTCTTTCTCATTCAAACGAGCCGAATAACATCGGTTCTTGACAGTCCTGAAACGCTGAATGTATTCCGACACCGTTTCTCCACGCTTCTGTCGCACTTGCGCCAGATCGGCAATGCCAGCCTCGGTAGCTTCTGAGTGATATTGAATATGAAACTGCTCTTCCAGCTGCTTCCACGTCCGGACAGAATCTGGTGGCAACGAGGTGTACCACCCAAAAGCTGGCCCTGTGAGAGATTGCGCAAAAAACCTTACACGTAACGGGTCTGATGCTGAAATCATGCCCAACTGTGCCCAATATCGGCTCACATGCTCAATTGAACTAGACCCTTCTGATCCATCAAACTTTGAGAACTCAGGGAGCCGATACTTGGGCGGCAGTGGAATCAAATTATATTCATTGGGGTACGGCTTGGAATAGCCGATTGCCCTCCTCTTTGGCACAATGCTGAACTGGTCTCTCAAGATTGTACTGATTTGTTCCACAGTATGAGCTGCAGGGGCTGAGCTTTCATGACTCGTTCCGGTGGCATATTTAGCTAGCCACGCCTGTTTATCGGCGTCCGCTCCAGAAATCCCTCCTGCTGCTCCAGAAATCCCTCCTGCTGCAATCTGGTTCGTGCGCGCCAAGTTATTGCAGTCCGGCACGTACGTGCACACGTATCCATGCGGGATTTCTTTAGGCGGTTCATGCAGGAACTGGTAATCACCAGGATTGCCTCCAATCTTGTAGACGACGTATGCCGGTGAACCCGGCAGCTCTGGAGCTGCAAGCGAGAATGGCAGCTGTGGTCTGGTCTGGAACGGTATTTCTCCCTGGTGAGTCCCTAGGGCAGGTCCTGACGGAGAGTACTGATGCTTCATGATTTCCTGAACCACGCGAACCGCAACGCGCTCGAAAGCGTTCACCAGGCTCTCAGAATGACGGTGTAGCAAATGAGCCACCATGTAATTAACTTCCTGGCGCAGAGCTCTGGTGCGTTCCTCTGAAGGGAGAGACAGATCTACTTCATCGAGAGCGCCTTCGGGTGAGAACCCTTTCCACCTAATGCCATGTCTACGGGTCCTCTCGAAAGAGCCGATGAGATCGGCTTCGAAGACAGCTTTTATCTCATCATATTTCTTCTTGTGCTCCTCAGTCAGTTCTTCATACGTGATTGGTGTTTCCGCCATCTCAGCTGCAGATGTGGACGCAGTTGCTGTAGAATGTCCCACCGGGTGTGCCAGAATGTGTTGCCTGCCAAAACCCACCGGCGAGCGACAAGCAACACGAAGAGCCGGGAGGCTCCCAGGACTGCTGGTGGGCCCTGGTCCCTCGGGCAACGGCCCGCAAAACTCCGGCACACGTCCTTGCTGGTGCTAGGGCGTGCCACCTGACTTATACCTGGTCAGGAAGGTGATGGATTGCTTCAATTAGTTTCATGCATGGCAGACACGTAAACATTAAATCCGAGCCTCGATCGGCTCTCAGGCTATCCTGTGAATCGGCTCAAGGAGCCGATCCACCCATGGTTCGTATTGGATCTACGAAAACATGGTGGTCCTGCTTGATCAATACCAAGTTAAATCAATCTACGACGGTCTAGGGTTTTCACCGCATAACTGGAACGTCCTACACGTAGTTGAGTCTGGCAAATACGAAAGATAACGGAAAACTAGTCCTAGAAAAGGCCTAAAAACCAACATGGAGTTGATTCCCGGAACAACTCCTCTAGGATCGGCAAACCATACCTCACGTACTAGTGGATCGTTCAACCCGTTTGCAAGGCCTAACCATGCGGATATCAAACTAATCCTTGGAGAACAAGGAACAACCATAACAGATCAAATCTACTAAATAAAGACTAAGCAAGGTGCTGCCCTTACACCTAAGATAGGTGCAGAGGCAGCTAGATATCTAGGGATAGCATGACTAAGCAAATATATCAAGAAAGCATCGATGCTAACCCCAAACACCTATGATAACAGTGCTACTCGCCATCAACAAGGCTTCAGTACGAGCAACACGCAAAACAACGAATAAACAGATACTGCTCAGATCGCAATATGCGATCTGGGCAGCATGGCGCTTACCCGGAAGAAACCCTCGAAACAAGGGGTGGCGATGCGCCTAGATTGGTTTGTTGTGAACGTGATCGTCCTCCTTTCTCAATAACCCTAGGTACATATTAATAGTCCGTAGACTTTCTAACTTTGGAATAAACCTAACTGCGTACGAACCAAACTCTATCTCTTAATTCTAACTAAAACATAATCTACCATAATATACAGATACACGGGCAATCTAGCCCAAACTCTCGTAAGAGGCCGATTCAGAATATACTTTATGTGCATGTCCTCTAAGCCCATCTCAATCACGGCCCACCTCCTGATCTGGTTAAAATCCGGCGAGAACACACGCCAAAGCTCTAACTCTCTACAGTACTAGATCTGCTTCGCCGCCGGCATACTCCTCCATAGCGTAGCCTTGATCGTGTTGGCTGTCCACCCATCTGATCCGCTCCCCCACCGCCCTCGCCACCGACGGATCTGCTTCACCGCCGACCTCATCCACAACGTAGCAATCAACGCCTTCCATGTCGACGCACTGGATCCTCTCCAACGGAACCGGGTCTACTTCACCGCGGCCCTCCCTCCACAGAAGCCGATCTATTCCACCGACTACCTCGGCGCAGCGGCTGTATCAACTTCACTGAATCCCTTGCCAGCAAACTAGATCTGCTTCACTAATGCCCGCTTCTACTGAAATAGGGTCGATTCATCGTCTCCTGCGTTCGCCGCCGCTGGAATGCAAGTTGCCGCCCCGTCCACCCCGTCGCAGCTTGGTTAGTACGCTGGCCCGTTAGACCGTGGTGTTTCTTTAGCCATGTTTTGTGTAGTTATTTGCAGATGTCATATGCCATTAACTTTCTTGATGTGTTGCTTCGCATGAAGTTCGTTTAAATATTGTACAGTACAAAAGCATTATCCGGTCGCTACCATCCTGTTCATTCTACTGACACCTGTGTGCATCCACATATTTATAGCCTTATACCCATTCATTTGCTGCCAACTGTTCTTGTACTGCATGCTATTCCTTTTATAGTCATACTATGGGCATTTCCAATCTGGTTGTTCTTATATATACCACGTCATTAGCTCACCGCTAGCCGCTAGCTGTTTTCTCGTGCCTGCTATTCTCACACTGCTTTTATAATCATGCTATGTGCATTTCCAATCCGCTTGCTCTTATACCTCGTCTTTAGCTTATAGCTATCACTACTAGGAAAAGGCCTAGCCGTAAGACTGCCATCAGTGGCGCACCATGACTGCCGTGCGCCACTACTACTTAGCAGTGGCGCACCACAAAACGGTGGGCCACTGTTACAAAAGTAGTAGTGGCGCACCTTGATTCTGGTGCGCCATAAGTAAGTGGTGACAGGAGGCCAGGTCCTCCCCCAACCTAGTAGTGGCGCACGTCTCCGGGGTGCGCCACTGCTACATTCCTTACCTATGGCGCACGTTGTAGAGGTGCGCCACTGCTAGGAGGTGTCCAGAGCCCGTTTAGAGATGATAGGCTTAGCAATGGCGCACTCGCCGTGGTGCGCCACTGCTACGTAGGTTACCTATGGCGCATGTCATTAGGTGCGCCATCGCTAGGGGTGGCTAGAGCCCCTTTAGAGATGAGAGGCGTAGCAGTGGCGCACCACTTAGCGATGCGATAGCGCGCCACTTTGTTGGTTTTATGCTTTGTGTGTGACCGGTTCCGATCGTCTTGCACACACACGTGTGTGTGCACATATGTTATGCGATTATTCTACACCGAGGAAAAGGACATGAAGAGCGATTATCAGAACTCCGGGGTAACGATGGAGTCCTACACCGGTGACGTCAAGCAGAGATACTACGGAAAGATTGAGGAGATCTGGGAGCTGAGCTACGCCGGAGAGAATGTGCCGATGTTCCGTGTCAGGTGGGCCAAGAACGTCATAAAAGAAGACCGGCATTTCACCACCATGGTTATATACCCGAAGCCAAATCCTAGACAGCGGGCGCAAAGGTCACCGCGAAATATGAGCCATGGGTACTAGCTTCCCAAGTGGACCAATGCTTCTTCATTACCGATCCGCAAAAGCCCAGCCGTGTTGTCGTGAGGAGAGGCAAAAGGAGCATCATCGGAATGGATGGAGCCGCCAACGAGCTAGACTTGACCAGTACGGCGATCCGAAGATGGAAGATGACGACGACGATGATGAAGAACCATACACAACAAGAAGAAGCGCGCAGGACCACCCTACCTAAAGGCCGTCCATTCAAGAGAAGAAGTCTAGGAGTTCCGGGGCTAAATTATTCAACCGCGAGAAAGAAGGGCAAGAAGATTGTGAAAAGATAATTATGTATCATTTTCTTGTATGAATAATGGATGTCATATTGTTAATCTACACATTGTACCGATCAAAATAGACATATAATTTATATTTTTGGATATTTTCTAGATTCTATAGTATTTTAAATATTCTACATAATTATAATTATTTATGCCTTTTATTTTGGTGTATTATGCTATTTTGGATGTTTATTATAGTGTTAAATCAATTTAAAAAGAAAAGTAAAAAAATTGGGGCCGCCAGGGTTCGAACCTGGCCGGCTGGTTTTGGCACAAACCAACCAAGGACAGAGCCAGTGTGGTACTAATCGGAATATGTCAATTCCCCCCGCGTTTGTCTTTTGACCAGACATAAAGTGGTAGTGGCGCACCACTAGAGGTGCGCCATTGTTAAGCCTCATAGTGGCGCACCACTAGAGGTGCGCTATTGCTAAGGGTGTCTGGGACTTAGCCAAAATCTCCCGTCCATTCCCCACTGCGGCCAGATCGAGATTTCCCCATTCCCCACTCCCCGCCGGCGACTGCCACTCCCCCTTGATTCCCCACCGGTGACCGCCACTCCCCCTCGAATCCCCGCCGGCGACCACCTCTCCCACCACCGGCGCCCCATCCTCTGCCTCGTCGCTCCCCAGGCTGCGCACCGTGGAGGAGCCGCCTGCGACCTCGTCCTCGACCGCGGAGGAGCCGCACGCCCTCGACCTCGTCCTCGACCGCGGAGGAGCCGCACGCCTACGACCTCGCCTCGACCGCGGAGGAGCCGCACGCCCTCGACCTCGTCCTCGACCGCGGAGGAGCCGCACGCCTACGACCTCGCCTCGACCGCGGAGGAGCCGCACGCCCTCGACCTCGTCCTCGACCGCGGAGGAGCCGCACGCCTACGACCTCGCCTTTGACCGCAGACGCTGCCGCATCCTTCCCAGGTAGCCGCCGTGCTCCTCCCCTCCTCCTCCTCTGCTGCTGCTAGTCCTGCTACTCCTGCCGTGATCCCCCTCGTGGGCTCTGTTTGGTCAACTTTATGAATGTCAAGATTAACCCTGTCAGCAATTATGTGAATTTCTTCTTTTAACAAGAAATAAATTGAGAATCAGACCATTTGTAGCTCTAGCTTTGAATTATGGTTGAGATTTTATTGAACCTGTTGTTTAGTTGACTTGATGAATGTGAAGCTTAAACTTGATTTTTATTAAATATGGGCGGAACCCGGAGATCACCGGAGCTCGGTCCGGACCGATAGTTCACCAAAGTAGCTTAAACTTGATTTTTATTAAATCTGCCCGACTTGATGAATGAGAAATCTGCATCTAAGTTGTTTATGACCTGGAAGTCGTTTCTTTTTTCAACAGCGTGTTAGGCCTAGATGCTGAGAAGTGGGTTGGCGTGCATGCTAAAACTTAATTTGAGGATATAATTTTCCTTAGAGGAGCAATACTGCATTACATTAGGATAAGGTGAATATATGACTCTGTTTAAGGTATTTTACATTAATATATCAAGCAGTATTGAGTGATTATTGAACTTGTATTCCACTATAAGAAAATAGGAGGAAAAGGTGAAACCATTCTTGAATGTGGGCATGTTCATATCTAGTTTTGTGGTTCTGTTCATACAAATAGCACACTTGCTTCATTTGGCTGATCAAAGAAATTCATGGTAAATATGTAGTTGGTGTTGTGTCTGTATTTGGCTGCTATAGTATATATCTTGCAAGGTTTTGTTTTGGAATGAACACCGTAAACTGCAGCATGAGGATTTCATCTGTATTCTAGGTACTATGTGCTTGCTAGGTTGCTTGCTGCTGCTGCTATGTGCTTACTAGGTTGCTGCTATGTGCTTGCTAGGTTGCTTGATTGCTGCTGCTATGTGCTTGCTAGGCTGCTGCTGCTATATATGTGCTTGCTTGCTGCTGCTGCTAGGTTGCTTGCTTGCTTGCTTGCTGCTGCTGCTAGGTTGTTAGGTGCAGGAATACTCTCTGTAATTTTGATTTCACAAAAGGAGTTCATAGGAATGCAGCTAGTTCTTTGTAGTTTAGTTTTACCATTTATTTTGTTGCAGATGTAGCAAGCAAGGAAGGGGGAAAAGATGTTTTAGTTCATAAAAAGAACAAGTTCATTCTCTGGTTTAGTTCATTCTCTCGTTGCTCGCTTGTCATATTCTTGTGCAGGGATCGACAGAGTTGCCCATTATCGCCGAAATGTTGATTCATTTCCGTTTCGGCGAAAATGGGGCACTCATATGTCCATAAATTAGCATAGGTCATGCCCAATTTTTCCGTGAAATCTTGCGCTAATTTTATGCATTTTTTCCTACTTAGTTCGAACATGGCCAACAACGAAGAGGCCGGCGGCAGCGGCAGCAAGCCGTTCCGGATGCTAACCGATGAAATTGAGGTGATGGAGTCACAACCTCGCCGCGACGACGGCGAGGATGATGGCCCCGATCCGAGTACCGAGCGGACGATGCCGCCGAGGATGACACCAGTGATGGTGCCGCCGAGGATGACACCACGGATGGTGCCGCCGAGGATGACACCGGCGCACCGAAGAAGCTACGGAGGGAGCGTCGCCCGAATGTGCTCAGCACCGTGAAGCAAGCATTCACCGAAGTGAACGCCATCGGGCATCCAACGGCGCCCCCGATTTAGTCAAAGGGTACTCGCCCAACTCGGGTGCATCCTCCGAGCACGGTCTCGATCAACACCGAGAACCTCGGGCATCCCGACCGAGCGAATTTGCGCACCCTCCTCTTCAAGAAGCTACACGAACGATACGAGTTCCCGGTGGACTGCTCGAAAAGCGTCTCATGCGGAACAAAGTGCACAATGCCGCCCTCACGAAGATGAGCACCGCCCTCGCTAGTTGGAGGACCCGAGTGAAGAAAATGATTAATAATGGTGAGAGTTACGAGAAGATCAAGGAGTCAAATCCCTCGATCACCGAGCAAGACTACGCTGATTTCAAGATCAAGTGCGAGAGCGAGTCAACGTCGGATTCTAGTCAGTGGGGGAAGGACATGCGAAAACTGAACTTAGGCACCCACAAACTTGGTCTCGGCGGTTTTAGGGTGGCGCAACCGAAATGGGACGCCGCGGATGAGGAGCGTGTGAAGAACGGCCTCGAGCCCCTCCTCCCGCAATACACAAACAAGCAAACCAGGAACTTTCTCCTGGCCCGGTACCGTATTGACCCGAAAACAAAGGAGCTCACCACCACTCCGGATGTGAAGGAGTTTGAGGCTCTTCTGGTAAGGAATGCACCCGCTTAATTAGCTCCTTTATGGTTGCATTCTTATTGATGAATCCAAATTTCTAAATAGTTCATGCATGTTCCTCCCGCGTAGGCTAAGGAGATCGCTATGGAAAGTGAAAAGGAAGCTAGTAGCGGCGCGGGGTCCACGAGCTCCTCGCAGTGTGCCCCTTGGGACAACCCTTTAAATAGGGCGTTGAATGCCCACAAGAAGAGGGATCCATTGAGTAAGCCGACGTCGGCTGGTCGTGTGGTCGGCGAAGGATGCTCTATGAAATGGTCAGAATACTATAAGTCGGGGAAAAAGGAGAGAAAGGCCACCATCGATGAGAAGGAGGTCGCACAGCTCAAGGCACAAGTTGCGCAGATCCCGACATTGGTCGAGGAGCAAGTGCGGCAACAAGTGCAACAAATCGTGGAGACCCAACGAGAGGACGCAAAGACGAGCAAGTGGAGGACCAAGTGGGCACGACGCTTACCTCCCTCATCCCTACCTTGGTTGCCGGTCCGGACGCGTGGTATGAGGGAGGAAAAAGGGGCCTCCCCGGTTCCCGGTCTCACGGGCAGCAACTCCCACAGCGTGGAGCCATCGGTGACTCCGCGAGCGGCAACAATGGTGTCTCCGGCGGCGCCAACATTGGTGGCTCCGGCGGCGCCAACCTTGGTGGCTCCCGCGGCGCCAACCGTGGTGGCTCCCGCGGCGCCAACCTTGGTGTCTCCCGCGGCGCCATTACTTCAGCTCAATGCACCCGTCGCTGCGGATAATACACCGCCCGGCACCGCGCCAACAAGCGGCCACTCCATCGGCTGCACGCCCGCCGCCGGCGGTGCCTCGACCTTAGCCGAGCCGGACGCCATCACGGTAACCAACCCTTGGCCAATGACTTCCATATATATCCTTGCCTTTGACTAGCTAGCCATCCCTAACGCCCTACATGTTTTCCGCAGAGCTCCGCCGTCGACGTCCCATGCACTCTCCTGCAGTTTGTGAACGGCGAGTTGATTGATGTTGCCAAGGCCAAAATTGTTCAACCGAGCAACCGTCGCTTACACGGTAAACCCATGCAACCCGACGTGTATAGGATTCAACTGGTTCGGGTGCTTAGCGGCTACGACGACGTGCTACCTCCCTTTCAACCCCATGGTGCCGACGAAGATGAGGTCCTTACCCTCCAGCATTGCTTCAATTGGTCCATGGTTTGGCCAAAGAGCCAGATTCGTTTGGGGGCGAGGGACACCACCCCACAGACAGCACCCCCAGCCGTGCCGGTGCCAAGCCCATGGCAAGACCACCCCAACGGTGCCGCAATCAGCTGATGTGGACATGCAGATGGCACAGGATCCGAACGATGGTCCGAACGAGGACAGTACGTTCGCCAACCTGGACTGCAACTTCGATTTTGGGGTGATGGACTACGATCTCAGTAGCCAACCCTCTCAAGCTGCCGCCGAGGGGAAAACCTATTGCAACAAGCGGCGCCTATTCTCGTTCTCGGGAGATGCCTCCACTGCCGATTTCACCGAGACTCAGCCGATAGCCGAGGTGAGAAGTGTTATCGGTCCTAACACACCGAAGAAGGCTTGCGAAGAGGAGAATGCAGTCCCGAAGAAAATGAAGCCGAAGGGACGGAAAAGAAAGAAGAAGGATGACAAGTCTGCCAGCCAGCCGTTACCTATCCGTGCTCGGGACGGGCCACCGAGTGCCCAAGAATATAGAGGCGAGGGTGCATGTGTCGGGTGAGCGGATGCTAGTTCAAAGATTGTACGATGCTGCACCCGGTCCTATGCGATCTCTCGGTTGACGGTGTTATGTTTATGGAGGAGCGGCGTCTCGGGGAGAAAGATAATGGATACCCGAGTGTATGTTGCCAAGGTGCCCTCGGGCCATGGCTTTGTCGATAGTGGCTTCGCGGAGAATATCTTCCTCGCGGTATGATGACATCTTCGCCATGCTCGAACGCTTATCCGCTGCACTACACCTTCATTCGCCTATACTCGCTCAGCAAGGCGATGCGGATCATTAGAAACAAGATCCCGGACATCGCGATAGCCGACCCCTTCTACATGCGTGCCATCCACTTGGCCACCGCCGGAGACCGGGCCGTCGCGAGTGGATACCTCAAAGACTTCTTTCTAGCGAACCAGAAGAAGTGTAACATCCTCCTGCCTGTATTTCCCGAGTAAGTCACCCCCTCACCGTACCGTTCTTAACTCGTGATTTTTTTAGATTTCAATCGTCATGTTCTTAAACATTATGTGTTCTACACAGAGACAAAACCTGCACACTCATCTCCATAACCCCGAAGCATTCCGTGGCCACATACCTCGATGCGGACGGTAAGTCAACCACGGACTACACGAATGTCAAGGCCGTACTTGATGATGCTCTCAATGGCTACGTCAAAGCGAAAGGCAACATGCGAGAGGCCAAATGTTAGGTACGGGAAGCATGTGTTCAAGCACCAAACAAAGTTTCCCTGCGTCAAGAAGCCGCCTTCTAGTAACAAGGATGCCTACTACGCCCTCTATCACATGGATAAGTTCATACGGGACCAGCAGCGAGCTTACGCTACCCGAGCATCTCGTAGACTCGGGCCAACAAATTAGCGCGGGTCCCTGACGACGGCATCAAGCAAGACTTCTTCCGCATCCAAGTAGAGTTTTGTGAAATCATCCATCAAGATGTCGTTAGAAGCGCGGGGGAGTTCTTCGCCGGCTATCAGCCGTCAAACAGTGACATAGACACAAAGCTCCAAATGCAGGGTGACGACTACCGCTCATGGATGTGCTTGAAGAAAGGCGGCGGTTTTATCCACGCTCCGAGAAAGTCTTGATGTGCGAGCCTAGTTATGTAGTTGTGAACTAAAGACGAGCTTCGTTGTAATAAACTTTATCCAGCACTTTACTTGCTATTAATTACTAGTTCGGCTATGTTTGTGAACTTATATATATGGCTCTGTCGTTTTCCGCACTTGATTTGGTCGTTAATTTTGTTTGCATATGCCGATGATTAGAATGGTTGGTCACTTGTACACTTGGGGGTGGAGCGAGCGAGCCTGGTGTGATGGCACAAATATCCATGTCTTGTGCATCCTACCCGGCCTCGCTCACTCCATCCCTGAATGTTAAAATTTGTTTTGACCAACAATGTATGAGGCATTCCATTTAGTTCATAGTAGCTACTTATCTCTTGTTTGAGTTGGCACTTCTTAATTGCATTTGGCCGATGATTAGAATGTTCGGTCAACTCGTACACTCCGGGTGTCGCTAGTGAGCCTGGTGTGATGGCACAAATATCAATCTCTTGTGCATCCTACCTGGCCTCACTAACGCCATCCCGGGATGTTCATATTTGTTTCGATCGACAAAGTATGAGGCCCTTGTCATTCTTCCATTTGCTTTCGTATTTTAAAATGCCGATGATTAGAATGTTTGGTCACTTGTACACTTGGGGGAGGGGCTAGTGAACCTGGTGCGATGACACAAGTATCAATCTCTTGTGCATCCTACTTGGTTTCACTTACCCCTTCTCTAAATGTTAATATTTGTTCCGACCAACAAAATATGAGGCATTCCATTTAGTTCATAATAGCTACTTGTCTCTTATTTGAGTTGGCACTTCTTAACCGCATTGGCCTTTCTTCCATTTTAGTGCCAATGATTAGAATGTTTGGTCAATCGTACACTCCGGGGTGACGCCGTGAGCCTGGTGTGATGGCACAAATATCAATCTCTTGTGCATCCTACCTGGCCTCACTGACGCCATCCCGGGATGTTCATATTTGTTCCGACCAACAATGTATGAGGCATGCCTTTTAGTTCATACTACTTGGATCGTTTTTGAGTTTGCTCTTATTCGTTGCAAACATCTATGAGCGCGTGCACTAATGTTTCTTTAGCTTGTGCATATGTACGCAGATATGACGTGGTATGTCGTGTACAAGGGCAATGTTCCCGGAGTCTACAACGATCGGGAGGAGTGTCGGAGACAGGTTCACCGTTTTAGCGGTAACAGCCTACAAAGGGTACACCACTAGAGCGGAGGCCGAAGACAGATACGCACGCTATCCGGCGGGAGAGAGGACGGAGCGGAGGAGGAACCGGATGAAGACCACTTTCATCGGGACGGTGCTAGTAGTGACTCTAGCTCTCTTCTATGTGATGCTAGTTTAGATGATCATCCTTGTGTAACCACTAGCTCATTTGACTTGTAACACCGTAACACTTGTCTAATATTTGAAATCTTGTGAATCATGGAGGCTAATGTGAAGAACTATGTATTGGTATACTGTGCTGTTGTATATATGTGTTATATATTCTGTATCTGTGCTGTTATACTATGCTATACAACCTGTACAAATACATGCCAGAAATACAAAAAATGAAAATGAACTAGTAGTGGCGCACCAAAGCTGCCAGCAGTGGCGCACGTCTGAGATACCACAGTGGCGCACCTAAACAAGCAGCAATGGCGCACCAGCTCGCCGTAACAGTGGCGCACCAAGGAGGCAGCAGTGGCGCACCCACAGCGAGCGATAGTGGCGCACCGGCTCGCCGAACAACGATGGCGCACCCCTTTGGAGTAGTAGTGGCGCACCAGTGTACCTATCAATGGCGCACGGCGCAGTGCGCCACTGTTACTTAGGGTACTTGTGGCGCACCAGTAGTGCGCCACTACTAAGACTTAGCAGTGGCGTGATAGTAGTGGCGCACTGATGGCGTGTAATTCACACGTTCGTTGGGAACCCCAAGAGGAAGGTATGATGCGCACAGCAGCAAGTTTTCCCTCAGAAAGAAACCAAGGTTTATCGAACCAGGAGGAGTCAAGAAGCACGTTGAAGGTTGATGGCGGCGGGATGTAGTGCGGCGCAACACCAGGGATTCCGGCGCCAACGTGGAACCTGCACAACACAACCAAAGTACTTTGCCCCAACGAAACGGTGAGGTTGTCAATCTCACCGGCTTGCTGTAACAAAGGATTAACCGTATTGTGTGGAAGATGATTGTTTGCAGAGAAAACAGTAGAACAAGTATTGCAGTAGATTGTATTTCAGTAAAGAGAATTGGACCGGGGTCCACAGTTCACTAGAGGTGTCTCTCCCATAAGATGAACAGCATGTTGGGTGAACAAATTACAGTTGGGCAATTGACAAATAAAGAGAGCATGACCATGCACATACATATCATGATGAGTATAGTGAGATTTAATTGGGCATTACGACAAAGTACATAGACCGCCATCCAACTGCATCTATGCCTAAAAAGTCCACCTTCAGGTTATCATCCGAACCCCCTCCAGTATTAAGTTGCAAACAACAGACAATTGCATTAAGTATGGTGCGTAATGTAACTAGTGACTACATCCTTGAACATAGCACTAATGTTTTATCCCTAGTGGCAACAAGCACAACACAACCTTAGAACTTTCTCGTCACTTGTCCCGGTGTCAATGCAGGCATGAACCCACTATCGAGCATAAGTACTCCCTCTTGGAGTTACAAGCATCTACTTGGCCGGAGCATCTACTAGTAACGGAAAGCATGCAAGATCATAAACAACACATAAGTATAACTTTGATAATCAACATAACAAGTATTCTCTATTCATCGGATCCCAACAAACGCAACATATAGAATTACGGATAGATGATCTTGATCATGTTAGGCAGCTCACAAGATCCGACAATGATAGCACAATGGGGAGAAGACAACCATCTAGCTACCGCTATGGACCCATAGTCCAGGGGTAGACTACTCACACATCACACCGGAGGCGACCATGGCGGCGTAGAGTCCTCCGGGAGATGATTCCCCTCTCCGGCAGGGTGCCGGAGGCGATCTCCTGGATCCCCCGAGATGGGATCGGCGGCGGCGGCGTCTCCGGAAGGTTTTCCGTATCGTGGTTCTCGGTATCGGGGGTTTCGTCACGGAGACTTTTTATAGGCGGAAGGGCAGGTCAAGAGGCGGCACGGGGGCCCCACACTACGGGCCGGCGCGGCCAAGGGGGGGGCCGCGCCGCCCTATGGTGTGGCCCCTCCGTGGCCCCTCTTCGTCTCTCCTTCGGACTTCTGGAAGCTTCGTGAGAAAATAGGCCCATGGGCTTTGATTTCGTCCAATTCCGAGAATATTTCCTTACTAGGATTTCTGAAACCAAAAACAGCAGAAAACGAGAATCGGCACTCCGCATCTTGTTAATAGGTTAGTTCCAGAAAATGCACGAATATGACATAAAGTGTGCATAAAACATGTAGATAACATCAATAATGTGGCATGGAACATAAGAAATTATCGATACGTCGGAGACGTATCAGCATCCCCAAGCTTAGTTCTCGCTCGTCCCGAGCGGGTAAAACGATAACACGAGATAATTTCTGGAGTGACATGCCATCATAATCTTGATCATACTATTTGTAAAGCATATGTAGTGAATGCAGCGATCGAAACAATGTATATGACATGAGTAAACAAGTGAATCATATAGCAAAGACTTTTCATGAATAGCACTTCAAGACAAGCATCAATAAGTCTTGCATAAGAGTTAACTCATAAAGCAATAATTCAAAGTAGAGATATTGAAGCAACACAAAAGAAGATTAAGTTTCAGCGGTTGCTTTCAACTTGTAACATGTATATCTCATGGATATTGTCAACATAGAGTAATATAATAAGTGCAATAAGCAAGTATGTAGGAATCAATGCACAGTTCACACAAGTGTTTGCTTCTTGAGGTGGAGAGAAATAGGTGAACCGACTCAACATTGACAAGTAAAAGAATGGTCCTCCATAGAGGAAAAGCATCGATTGCTATATTTGTGCTAAAGCTTTGATTTTGAAAACATGAAACAATTTTGTCAACGGTAGTAATAAAGCATATGCATCATGTAAATTATATCTTATAAGTTGCAAGCCTCATGCATAGCGTACTAATAGTGCCCGCACCTTGTCCTAATTAGCTTGGACTACCGGGTCATCACAATGCATTGTTTTTACCAAGTGTCACAAAGGGGTACCTCTATGCCGCCTGTACAAAGGTCTAAGGAGAAAGCTCGCATTGGATTTCTCGCTATTGATTATTCTTCAACTTAGACATCCACACCGGGACAACATAGACAACAGATAATGGACTCCTCTTTTATGCATAAGCATATACTAACAATTAATAATTTTCTCATTTGAGATTTGAGGATTGTTGTCCAAAACTGAAACTTCCACCATGGAGCATGGCTTTAGTTAGCGGCCCGATGTTCTTCTCTAACATATGCATGCTTAACCATATGGTGGTAGATCTCTCTTGCTTCAGACAAGACGAACATGCATAGCAACTCACATGAAATTCAACAATGAAAAGTTGATGGCGTCCCCGAGTGAACATGGTTATCGCACAACAAGCAACTTAATAAGAGATAAAGTGCATAATTACATATTCAATACCACAATAGTTTTTAAGCTATTTGTCCCATGAGCTATATATTGCAAAGGTGAATGATGGAATTTTAAAGGTAGCACTCAAGCAATTTACTTTGGAATGGCGGAAAATACCATGTAGTATAGGTAGGTATGGTGGACACAAATGGCATAGTGGTTGGCTCAAGTATTTTGGATGCATGAGAAGTATTCCCTCTCGATACAAGGTTTAGGCTAGCAAGGCTTATTTGAAACAAACACAAGGATGAACCGGTGCAGCAAAACTCACATAAAAGACATATTAAAAACATTATAAGACTCTACACCGTCTTCCTTGTTGTTCAAACTCAAAACTAGAAATTATCTAGACCTTAGAGAAACCAAATATGCAAACCAAATTTTAGCATGCTCTATGTATTTCTTCATTAATGGGTGCAAAGCATATGATGCAAGAGCTTAATCATGAGCACAAAAATTGCCAAGTATCACATTACCCAAGACATTTATAGCAATTACTACATGTATCATTTTCCAATTCCAACCATATAACAATTTAACGAAGGAGAAACTTCGCCATGAACACTATGAGTAGAAACCAAGGACATACTTGTCCATATGCTACAGCGGAGCGTGTCTCTCTCCCATAAAGTGAATGCTAGGATCCATTTTATTCAAACAAAACAAAAAACAAAAACAAACCGACGCTCCAAGCAAAGCACATAAGATGTGATGGAATAAAAATATAGTTTCAGGGGAGGAACCTGATAATGTTGTCGATGAAGAAGGGGATGCCTTGGGCATCCCCAAGCTTAGACGCTTGAGTCTTCTTGATATATGCAGGGGTGAACCACCGGGTGCATCCCCAAGCTTAGAGCTTTCACTCTCCTTGATCATGTTGCATCATACTCCTCTCTTGATCCTTGAAAACTTCCTCCACACCAAACTCGAAACAACTCATTAGAGGGTTAGTGCACAATATAAATTGACATATTCAGAGGTGACACAATCATTCTTAACACTTCTGGACATTGCATAATGCTACTGGACATTAATGGATCAAAGAAATTAATCCAACATAGCGAAAGAGGCAATGCGAAATAAAAGGCAGAATCTGTCAAAACAGAACAGTTCGTATTGACGAATTTTAAAATGGCACCAGACTTGCTCAAATGAAAATGCTCAAATTGAATGAAAGTTGCGTACATATCTGAGGATCATGCACGTAAATTGGCTTAATTTTCTGAGCTACCTACAGGGAGGTGGACCCAGATTCGTGACAGCAAAGAAATCTGGAACTGTGCAGTAATCCAAATCTAGTACTTACTTTTCTATCAACGGCTTAACTTGGCACAACAAAACACAAAACTAAGATAAGGAGAGGTTGCTACAGTAGTAAACAACTTCCAAGACACAAAATAAAAACAAAGTACTGTAGGTAAAAACATGGGTTGTCTCCCATAAGCGCTTTTCTTTAACGCCTTTCAGCTAGGCGCGAAAGTGTGTATCAAGTATTATCAAGAGATGGTGCATCGTTATCATGAGCTCCCCCATGCATAGTGGTACTAAGGGCTTTGTCAATTTTAGGCCTATAATAATACTTCTTTGGTCTAGGCACTTTAGAGACATACATAAACTTTTGCTCCTTACCCACATAAGCTTTCTCCTTATATTTAAGAGAAGAAAATGTTGAACCCAAGGTTCCCATAGCTTTTTCAAGTTCGTCAATCCTATTGATTTGATCATCATGGACAGCATTAGTTCCTAGGACACTAATTCTTTCATCAATTCCTCCTAAGGATTTATCAAGTTCATCAGTTTTATCAAGTAATATTTCCAATTTAGCTTCAATACTTGGAAAATTTTTCTCTATGGTTTCTAATTTTTTCATAACATCTTCAAGAGAGATTTCAGTTTTAACTTTATCAACAGGGGGTATTCCAAATAAGCTCTCAATAATGCAACTAGCTTCTAATGCAGGAGTACTTAGGAAGTCACCTTTTGCGAGACTATCAAGAACATATCTATTCCAGCTAGAGATACCAACATAAAAATTCCTGAGTAAAATAATGGTGGAGTGCTTCTTAGTGCATCTATTATGGGCATCACTAATTCTATACCAAGCATCTCTCAAACATTCTCCCCCTCGTTGCTTAAACGTGCGAACTTCAACTTCAGGATTACTCATTTTAGTAGTAGTAAATAAAGCAAACTAGATAAACTAAATGCAAGTAAACTAATTTTTTGTGTTTTTGATATAGCAAACAAGATAACAAGTAAAGTAAAACTAGCAACTAATTTTTTTGTATTTTGATTTAGTGCAGCAAACAAAGTAGTAAATAAAACTAAGCAAGACAAAAACAAAGTAAAGAGATTGAGAAGTGGAGACTCCCCTTGCAGCGTGTCTTGATCTCCCCGGCAACGGCGCCAGAAAATATGCTGTTGCCGTGGGAGGCAATTCTCTGTGGTGTAGCTTTTCTTCAGTTCCCCGGCAACGGCGCCAGAAAAAGAGCTTGATGGCGTGTAATTCACACGTTCGTTGGGAACCCCAAGAGGAAGGTATGATGCGCACAGCAGCAAGTTTTCCCTCGAAAAGAAACCAAGGTTTATCGAACCAGGAGGAGCCAAGAAGCACGTTGAAGGTTGATGGCGGCGGGATGTAGTGCGGCGCAACACCAGGGATTCCGGCGCCAACGTGGAACCTGCACAACACAACCAAAGTACTTTGCCCCAACGAAACAGATGAGGTTGTCAATCTCACCGGCTTGCTGTAACAAAGGATTAACCGTATTGTGTGGAAGATGATTGTTTGCGAGAAAACAGTAGAACAAGTATTGCAGTAGATTGTATTTCGATAAAGAGAATTGGACCGGGGTCCACAGTTCACTAGAGGTGTCTCTCCCATAAGACGAACGAGCATGTTGGGTGAACAAATTACAGTTGGGCAATTGACAAATAAAGAGAGCATGACCATGCACATACATATCATGATGAGTATAGTGAGATTTAATTGGGCATTACGACAAAGTACATAGACCGCCATCCAACTGCATCTATGCCTAAAAAGTCCACCTTCAGGTTATCATCCGAACCCCTCCGGTATTAAGTTGCAAACAACGAGACAATTGCATTAAGTATGGTGCGTAATGTAACTAGTGACTACATCCTTGAACATAGCACTAATGTTTTATCCCTAGTGGCAACAGCACAACACAACCTTAGAACTTTCTCGTCACTCGTCCCGGTGTCAATGCGGGCATGAACCCACTATCGAGCATAAGTACTCCCTCTTGGAGTTACAAGCATCTACTTGGCCAGAGCATCTACTAGTAACGGAAAGCATGCAAGATCATAAACAACACATAAGTATAACTTTGATAATCAACATAACAAGTATTCTCTATTCATCGGATCCCAACAAACGCAACATATAGAATTACGGATAGATGATCTTGATCATGTTAGGCAGCTCACAAGATCCGACAATGATAGCACAATGGGGAGAAGACAACCATCTAGCTACTGCTATGGACCCATAGTCCAGGGGTAGACTACTCACACATCACACCGGAGGCGACCATGGCGGCGTAGAGTCCTCCGGGAGATGATTCCCCTCTCCGGCAGGGTGCCGGAGGCGATCTCCTGGATCCCCCGAGATGGGATCGGCGGCGGCGGCGTCTCTGGAAGGTTTTCCGTATCGTGGTTCTCGGTGCTGGGGGTTTCGTCACGGAGACTTTTTATAGGCGGAAGGGCAGGTCAAGAGGCGGCACGGGGGCCCCACACTACAGGCCGGCGCGGCCAAGGGGGGGGGGCCGCGCCGCCCTATGGTGTGGCCCCTCCGTGGCCCCTCTTCGTCTCTCCTTCGGACTTCCGGAAGCTTCGTGAGAAAATAGGCCCCTGGGCTTTGATTTCGTCCAATTCCGAGAATATTTCCTTACTAGGATTTCTGAAACCAAAAACAGCGAGAAAACAGCAATCGGCACTTCGGCATCTTGTTAATAGGTTAGTTCCAGAAAATGCACGAATATGACATAAAGTGTGCATAAAACATGTAGATAACATCAATAATGTGGCATGGAACATAAGAAATTATCGATACGTCGGAGACGTATCACGCACCAGCAGTGCGCCACTGATGGGGGATAGTGGTGCGCCACTGAATAGCTTTTTCCTAGTAGTGTATTTTTTCCATGAATGCTCCAGTCGCACAGCTTGTATAGTTATTGATGCGTGCATGTCTGGTCTTTGTATTATCGTAGACTAACTTGTCAATGTTATTTTTCCCAGGGATTGATCATGCGAACCACTTATTAGAACATCCAACATTAACATCGGGGACGCTAGGGAAGGTTGGGTTTTTAGTTGGTAATTTTGGCAGTTTACTTCCATTATTATCTATAACCTATATGCATTGTTCCTTATGCAAGAGATTAACACTTGGAACCCTGCCATAGCAATGCCATTCATGCTTTACTATGTTTCTGCCTATTTGATATGCTTGTCTTGGAGCAACTGCGAAGGTGATTTGAACCTGACATTTGGTCATTCTTAATGCCAGCTTACTTTATGTGGAAAACCTTGGCATTACCCTACTCTAAATCTGAATGTCTGAAATTCATATCTCATGCAAAGCAACATCTAGTTGGTTTTAATCGATATCCGGTAAATATTGGCTTATTCATTTGGCAGCTCAAGTTTTTTGTTATTTGAAACCAGCTGACTTGGTCTTAAATGTGATATCTAAACACAGATTAAGGACAATGGAGCAGGAGGATTAGCATTTCACTTGATGGCTGAACCTAAAATGACAGGCATGTCGACCACGACTAGTGCATGCAAGAGAAGAACCTGCAGCGAGCCAGTATGTGCTTAGTACATGCATCTTATCTTATCTTGTGCTTATTTCTCCTACATGCTGTTAGCTGATCTCTACATTGCGTAATACATGTTTGAATAGTTAATTGTTGTAACTATGTTTGCAATATTAACAGAATGCAGTTTTAATGAAGCATTCATCATTAGAAGATAGTCGCCAAAGCAACCCTATGCAACATTATGATGTAAGTCTGTGCTTAGTACAAGTTCCATACATTGTCTTATTTATGCAACTTGTTATTATCTTATATCTACATTGCATAATAAATGTTTGAATAGTTCACTGTTGTAACTATGTTTGCAATATTACTAGAATGCAGTTGTAATGAAGAAGTCCTTAGTAGAAGATAGAGCGCAAAAAAGGTTCGGGGATGAGCCTATACAACGATATAATGTAAGTCTGTGCTTAGTACTTGTGACTATCTCATATCGACAATGCTTAATACATGTTTGCATAGTTCATCGTTTAACTCTTTTTGCATTATTATCAGAATGCAGTTGTGATGAAGCAATCGTCATCAAAAGAGAGGCCCACAAAAAGTTCTGATCTTTCTTATGATGCATCTTCTCATAACCGTCAACCTAGACCATTCCTTTCATCAAACAGTAAATATCTCAAGGTTGTAGTTTATAAAAGACGTGGTATTGCTGCTTTAAGATCTGTAGCTGATATGTTGACAAAGAGTACACAAGATTCAATCAAGGCGATTGCCAAATGTCAACGTGTTATTGATGATGCTAATAGAAGTCCTCAATGATTCTATGTAATTTTTTTTATTTGGGCACATTAATTGCCTTGTAATTTTCCTAGTTATTTTATTTGTGTATGTAATTGTGTGTATCATTGATATCAGATTTTAGGCTCATGAAATTTAATGCAAGTTGACTAGTCAAACAACCAGGGCCCTACAGCAGATTGGGCCGGCCCACTTAGTGTGGGACCTACTTTCATTTTGGGCCGGCCCACTTACTTATTGGCCCGGCCCGGTTACACGATAGTGGGCCCCACCTGCTTATTGGGCCGGCCCACTATCTTGTTGGGCCAGCCCACTTTCTACATGGTGGACCCCACATACTAAATGGGCCAGCCCTTTAACAGGAAAGTGGGACCCACCTGTGTTTTTTGGCCCGACCCGACCACTATCTTGTTGGGCCGGCCCACTTGCTATATGGTGGACCCCACATACTAAATGGGCCGGCCCTTTAACAGGAACGTGCGACCCACCTGTGTTTTTGGCCCGGCCCACTTTCTTGTTGGGCCAGCCCACTTGTTATATGGTGGACCCCACATAGTAAATGGGTCGGCCCTTTAACAGGAAAGTGGGACACACCTGTGTTTTTGGCCCGACCCACTAGCTTGTTGGGCCGGCCCACTTGCTATATGGTGGACCCCACATACTAAATGGGCCGGCCCTTTAACAGGAAAGTGGGACCCACCTGTGTTTTTGGCCCGGCCCACTGGCTTGTTGGGCCAGCCCATTTGATCTATTGTGGACCCCACGTACTAAATGGGCCAGCCCAATAGCAGGAAAGTGGGACCCACATGCTAATTGGGCCAGCCCACTAACTTCTTGGGCTGGCCCACTTTCTTGAAGGTGGACCCCACTTGTTAAATGGGCCGGCCCGATAACAGGAAAGTGGGCCCCACATGTCTTGTGGGACGGCCCTTTTGCCTGTTGACCGGTCAAACGAGTGCATTCGGCCTGGCCCACATGCTTAGTGGGCCGGCCCATTTAAGTTTTGACCAGTCAACCTTAGAGGTTAGGCCCGACCCAAGTAACTAATGGACCAGCCCAGCTATATAGTTGACCGGTCAAACTAAGGGCTCGCAAAGTTAATGGGCCGGTCCGCTTAAGACGTGGCAGGCCTCGTGTGGGCCTACCATCTACCACGGGGTTTCAGCCGGTTAACGTCGTTAACTGCTAGTTAACAGCGTCTGCCACGTGTCAGTTTGCATGACGTCAGCAGTCAACAGGCTCCGAGAAACACTTCTGCAACGGTCCGATTTTCCGTGGCGGAAGGGCGCCCAAGCGCGACGGACCGAAAAAAACGTCGTAGGACTTTGCCTGACGCAGTTTCGACAACAGAACCCATATCGTCGGGTTAGGCCCATAGGCGACGAAAAATGGCCCTTAGCGGACGATTTTGGGACGCTGTCTATCAGAAATTTTCTTGTAGTGTATTGGATCCACCTCTAGCACTAGGATTCATGTTAATTAAGATAAAATATGCTTTTAAACATGTTGTGTGTGGGAGAGCTCCGTAATAAGATGCGCCTAGAAAGCCATCGGTCATCGCATCTCTAAATAAACATAGCATCTAGCTTTCTGCAAGCCACATATGGACTATTGCTATTAAGGGGTTTACCCTATCGATATGAGCTTTGTGAATCCCTCTTATCCCCCTTATTGATGTGTCAAAGCACCGATACAGTAATGTAACTTCCCGCCGTTCACTTTACCACACTTCAAAGAGTAGTTCCCTCTCAAGACCAATAGGCATATATTACATGGTGCACAACACGTAATATCAAGAGAGAAAACTAACACACATCTATACCTAATACCTAATAATAAAAGCAAAAGGGTTTCTCCCTCGATCGTTCGTTGAACTTAAAACTGCCCTCAAAATTGGTACAAAATTACCCACCAGTGCCACCGATAAGTGACTTTACTTAAAACGCTTTTTTCTGCTTTCCCGTCGCTGGAGTTCCTGTTCCTTCCGGTCTGGATCCTCCCGATGAGAAAGAAAAAACATCTACGTTCCGATCACCCCGACGCCGGACCTGTAATGCCTAGCTTAGGGCATCTCCAACCGCGCGACCCAAACCGCGCCCGCGCGTCCGTTTGGGTCGAGCCGGACAAAAATGCGCCCCAGCGCAGGGACGCACCGCAAAAGAGGACGGCCGCGGCGTCCGGAACGACGCAAACCCGGCCCAAATCTGGGCTAGGTTTGCGTGGCCGCGGATGGCACGCGCCATCCGCTCGCGTCCGGGCGCTGGTCGCCTCGTCTCCCTGGGGCCCACCTGTCGGTGACCAGGGAGTTGATTTAATGGGGACTGGAGGGGATCTGGCCCTCCACTCCAGTCCCCACTCCACTCCCCGAGCAAAAACCGACGGTTCGCTCCCGGAGCGAACGACGACGAGGCGAGCAGCAGCCGCCGGCGTTGCGGCCATCGGGAGGAAACCAAGGCGGCCTCCACATCGGAGAGGCCGCCCGCGGCGGCGCGGCATTGCCGCAACCGCCGCCTCTCCTCCTCGAGCCGAAGCCGGAGTCCTCGGAGGAGGACCCGGACCTCCGCGCCGCCCTGATTATCTCGGCGGCGGAGGAGGAGGCGAAATGGCCGCACCTCCATGCGGCCATTCGCACCTCCGAGATGGAGGAGGCGGCGCGGCGGGCGGTCGAGGAGGCGGAGGGCTGGGAGCTCTACGCCCAGGCCCGCCAGGCGTGTCGGGAGGAGGAGGAGGCGGCGCGGCGGGAGGAGGCCAGGCGCCGCGCCGACGAGGAGCGCCGCCAGGAGCAGCGGCGGCAGGAGGACAGGCGCCGCGCGGAGCAGCGGCGGCGCCAGGAGGCCAGGCGCCGCGCCTGGCAGGAGAGGGAGCAGCGCCTCAGGGAGGAGGCGCTGCTCCGTGCGCCGCCGCAGCCTCGGGTAGCTCCGGACCCCCACTCGCCGTGGGAGGAGGCCCTGTGGTCTCCGTGGCCGGAGTCCCCAGCGCGGTCGAGCCATAACAGCGCCTCGCCGCCCGGGGACGTCGTCGACGACGACGACGTCGCCGACGACGCCCACAGGGGCTAGGCGGCGCACCGGCGGCCACCGCGCCGCCGACCAAACCCTAATAGAGGGTTTTTAATTTTAGTTTAAATTTAAAAGCCCATATAGGGGCTTCTTTTGTTAGTTTTATTTGCCCAAAATAGGGCTATGTATAAATTTGCCCAAAATAGGGCATATGTTCAATGAAATTTTGTTTAAATTCGCATTTTTTGTTTGTTTTCGTGTTTCTACGGTTATGCGATGCGTCCGCGTGTTGGGCGCAGCGCGCGACCCAAACGGACACGCGGACGCGGGCCTGTCCGCTCGACCACCCAAACGGACCAAACGGGACGGCCCAGCGCGTCCGTTTGGGTCGAGCGGTTGGAGATGCCTTATGTCCGATAAAGTCTGCTCCAAAGGCCCAAACCTTTCTCCAGCGAAACTGCAGTCGTGTGAATACATGGCATTGCCACGGTAGTTCACGCAGGGCCAGGTCACAAAAAGCAGGCACGCAGATGCCTAACCCCACGATTCTGTTTGAGACAAGAGAGATGATCAGAGGATTAGGAATCCGCGCGCGATTGCTGCCCCAAGCCGCTACCATCGGCGGTCGTCCATGTTGCCAAGCCGTCGCTGATCATCCTCCCTTGCAGTCGCCACCGCAGTTGAGAATCAAAGGTGGCTCACAGTAGGCCGACAATGGAGGCGAGAAGGACCCGTCGGGGTGGACGCGTGCGCTGCAGAGAAAGGCGGAGAAAGGCAGGAGCGGGCCCGTTGGGGATTCTACGGGCAGTGGATTTTGTATAGGCAGAGGAGAGGGCTTCGCTCACACGGCCGACGGTGGAGCTTGACATGCCTGCAAGGATCTGGTCCGCGGCAGAGGGCTGGATACGACCACCTCTTCTCCCCGCGACCTCACCAGCAGTGCCGCGGCGCAGGTACCTGTCGCTCCGTCGGTAGGCCTAACAAAATTTGACCGCCTGCCCACGCGGATTCGATCTCGCCGACAGGTCCGGCCCGAAAATCTCCGGTGCACTGACCTCCAGGAAACCGCCGTCCTCCTCCGCGTTGAGGTATGCATGGTCACGACTCGCCGCCGTCGTGGTCGGGATTTGGTCTGGATTCGGCAAAATTGAGGATTTGGTCAAGGTTGGGGACGGCGCTCGTGCGGCTTTCTGGCTCGATTGGTGGCTTCCCTCCGGGCCCCTCGCCACCACCATGCCGGAGCTCTTCTCCCACTGCTCGCTGCAGTGCGCCTCGGTGCGACAGGTGCTCGATCATGGGCTCGACATCATCCTCGCCCCGCGACTGTCCACCGTCGCTGTGGCGCAACGCTCTGAGCTTCTCCGTACCCTGTCCACCATCCGCTTGTGCAATGCTGTCGACGAGCGCTCCCTTCCGCTCTGCGGCAAGGCCGGCGGGCGTCTGAACACCTCTGCCGTCTACAGACTCTGCACCTTCGGCGGCGTGCAAGACGAGCACCACCAGTTCATATGGGGCAGTTGCGCACCCTCCCGCGTCAAGTTTTTCGGCTGGCTCGCCGTGAAGGACCGCATCCAATGTCGGAGCAACCTTCACCGCAAAGGCATCCTCGCTGCCGTCGACAGCGGATGCCCCATCTGCGCTGAGCCGCTCGAGACGGCGAGTCACATCCTCTTTGGGTGCCCCTTTGCGCGGCGCTTCTGGGCCTCCCTGGGTGCGTCTCCGGACGGGGGGCACCTCGCCTCCTCTGCTGCCACCTGCGCCCTCCCTTCCGCCGCTCACCCAGGCTCCGCCTCCACCCTCCGCACAGCAAGCACAGGAACGATGTCGTTTTCAACGGGCTCGCGCCCTCGATCACCTTGCTCCGCAAGCGCTGCCGGGATGACGCTGTGTTGTGGCGCGCTCGCCTGCCGCTGGAGCGCCGTCCGGATGTCGACGCATGGCTCTCATTCCTTCGGAACTGATTAGCCTTCGGGCGTGTACCTCCCCTCCCTCCTTTCTGTACTCCCGCTGCTCTGTGTTCTGTACACATGTTCTACACCAAAATCGGGGAATTCACCCGATCCCATATAGGATGAAATGAATACAAAAGCATTCAGGTGGGAGCCTTTGCGCTCGCCCCCGGTGAAAACTCAAAAAAAAATTGAGGATTTGGTCGGGATTCGGCGAGATTGAGGATTTGGTACAGCCGTACAGGTGCTTTGGAAGATTCTGGGAGATGATCCCGTAAAAGGGTTCTCGAGCTGCCCGCGGCGGCAGAGCTCGACGGAAGCACCTCCATCGGCGTCCCCATCGTCGGTGACCTCCTCGCCAGGCGTTACAGGTCCGGCGTCGTCCGCCCGCTTCAATTCCGCAAGTTACCGACTCCAAGTCCGTGGTCCGTCGGCTTGAGGATGAAGACGGCCAACAAATGCAGACACACGCAGATGTCCTCTGCCGGTGGCGTTGAGCTCGCGTGCAGTTCGGCCGCGAAGCGCGCATCTGTTCTCAAGTGTGTGCTCATAGATGCAGGCTTTCCGGATAGGCAGGCGACGGTAACACGCGTTTTATTAGAGAGCGATTGGTATTTAGGGATGCAAATTTCAGTTTAGTGACAGTAACACGTGTTTCAGAGAGCGATTGGTATTTAGGGATGCAAATTTCAGTTTAGTGCAAGCTCCAACGTGACTAGAAAAGATGTCTTTTGGCTTCTTGATCCCAATCTTGCACAAGTGTAACGAAGCATAATAACTCTGGTCTGATGGGTAATCTCGATCTCCCTCTTGGTCTGAACTAAAATAGCTTTGGTGATTATATACTCCATTACTTTTTTTCCTTTTTTTTCTTTCCTTATATACTTGTATTTTGATGATTTGATCGTGCATATAAGAGCATCCCACCCAAGTCATCGGGAAGGCCCCCAGAACACCTTTTTTCATCCGGATGAACCAAAACGGTTCAGTCGCACTCCCGTATCCTCGTTTTCGCTCGGATTTGAGCTTTCATCCATCCGGCGAGCCCAGATCATCCCCGCTCCCCGGGGAGCACTCGGAGAGTCCGAAGGAAACGAAAGCGCGGGAACGTCGAGAAAACTTCCCGCGCGGCTGGTGGCCCCGACTTGTCGGCGAGAAAGGACGATCATCGTCATCATCGCATCGTCTTTCGCGCGCTGCAAAAGTCTGCCGCCGGTCAGTCTTCGTCGGACAAATAGCTTCCCCGCGGCGAGTTAATGCCGTCGCCTCGAATTCACGCGCGACTCCCTCTATTTATCGCGGAACTACCACGTCTGGTCGCATTCACCACTGTCGTCTCCATATTCACCACCAAACTTCGTCATCCGCGAGGGGGGCTCCGGTTGTCGTCTCCATCGCGCGGCCGCAAGAGGAAGACGTCCAAGAAGGAGGCCGCAGCGGCCGCAGCTGCATCCCATCTCGCCGAAGAGGAGGCCAAGCAAACCGAGGACGCGGCGATCCGCGAGGCCATCGCGAGGTCGCTGACCGACCTCGTCCCCGCCGAAAACGACCTCCCGATGGACGCGGCGCTCGCCTTCTCCAAGCAGGACTGGGAGAGGCAGGAGGCGGAGCAGCAGAGGCGTCTGCTGGACCTGGCGGCCACACGGCATCGCGCCTTCCGTGCCGCACCCACCGCACCTGTGCCTCTCATCAAGCTGGAGGAGAGCAGCGATAATGAGTGGTATCGACCGACGCCGCCACATGGCAACCCAGGCCAGGGTTCCGGCCGTTTGTACGGAGACGCCGGCCAGAGCAGCCAGCAGGCGCCGCCGCCCGAGGACGCCACCACTCCAGCGACGACGACGACGGTGGCGACTACACGTCGTTCTACCGCCATTTCAGCATGTAGATCACTGTCCTTTTAATTAGTTTATATTCCCTCTCGCCGAATTCAAATGTATTACGAGTTCGGCCTATATATGTATGAACTCGCCTATATATATTAAATATATCTAAATTTTGCTGGTTTGAACTCGCCTATATTTGTTCAAATTTTACATCCATCATGGGCTCGCGGCTGGGAATATGGGCCTCCCCAGGCTAAATTTTACATCCATCCGGCGCTAAATAGCGCCGGATTTTGGCCTGGGGAGCCCAACGGCTGGAGATGCTCTAAGGTCGGTGACTTGTGTCACGGCATGTCCTTGCTCTGGTGGTTGCAAGAGGAATCCGCTTATATTTTCCATAATTGGCTCGGTTGTTGTAGATTCCAGTCACATTGACATTCAGCTGTATATTCATATCATTATATGCAGCTTCGACCTAACTTGCTGCCGTGCTCTTTCACTGAGCCCTTGTGTTTGAGCGCCGCCGCCTCCTCTCGCCAGCTAATCAAGTTGCTGCTCTTTCTCAGTTCCTCGTGGATCGCTTGAGTAGTTGTTGAGCAAATGTTTCATACGCCAACACTAGCGATGACATCGGCTACCACAGAAGAGGCGCCTTTTACCGGGATGGATCCTAGGCCTACCATTTGAGTTAAGGTTGTGTAATTTGTGGCCGAAACTATGCCTTTTTTGTCTGTTGAAATATTGAACCGATATCATTTGTTCGAGGGAGTGATGAAATCGTGATGTTCTGTCATGAACTAGCAGCTTTGTTGTTGGGTGTGAACTGCTTATTCCAAATGTATGGGCCGACAGGCCTTTTAGGGCGATGTATGCAGGCCTCGGTTGGTAACCAGTGCCTCCCAATACAAACATTATCGGCGCTCCTAATATGACCCATCTGAGGGGTAGGGTGGGGGAGTGGAGATGCTCTTAGTGGACCAAAGTGAGGTGGCGATAGTGATGCATGGCCTTAATGGTGTTCGAGTACATGCGCCGGGTGGTTTGGCTGAAGCGTTGATCATAGGAAACGTTGGCGGAGACACGTCTAACGGCAACGCATATATTTCAGTCTTCCGTCGCAACGCACGGGCATTTGTGCTAGTTAATACTTAAAACCATATATCATCTTAGATTCATCTCATATACATTCTAGGGTTTATCCATCTCCCCAAGAATTAATATGACTACTCACACATGGAGACAATCAAGAACATCATCATAATCGTGTGGAAGGAATTAAAGGAATAGAACGAATTCAAATACAAATCAACAATCGCAATCAAGATTAGAACTATGGTTGGAGGATGATGATGGTGGAGGTACAGTTGATGATGATGAAGGGGATGGTGCTTTGTTGACGAGGTATAAACTCGTCAATTCCTACAAACTGTAGACTTAGGATTTCGTGGAAATAGAGGGCAAGTAGAACTCGAAGGTGGTCAGACGAACAAAGGTGTCCAACTAGAAACAATATGGTGGCTAGGGTTTACAATGATCGATCCTCATTTTGCCCTCAGCTTCCCCTTCATATAGGAGGTGAAACCGAAGCTTTCTGTGTCATACAAGTATACATACATCGGGTCATGTTGAGCCTTTCCAAATATTATTACAAGTTTCCATATACCGACTATACTTTCCTGGGCCTTGTATCATTGACTTCGTGGGCCTCCAAGTCTTCGGGTCCATAATCCTTCGACTCCAGATACTTGAAAACATAACAAGGGCTACACTCGTGGTATGCCCACTAGGCATACCCATGTCAGTAGCCCCTGAGATTTTATACGAATTGTAGGATTGGGTAAAATCTCCATCCTTCATCTCCATCGCAAATACCTCGAGTCTTTTAAGATGCTATTCGATATCTATATTACACAAGAATTTTGGTAAATGAGGCTGGTTCATCTGACGGATAAGGTACCAGTTAATTGATCTTGTGGCAAATCCGCATAAACCTACTTCAAATTCGAGTTCCCAGACTCGAACCTAGTGTACTGGCGTAATTCAGGTTGTGCCGCTTTAGGACTTATCGAAAACTGAATTCCAGCTCAGTTATCGAGTACCCAACGCGTCCGTTGGGATTTTCTTCACATCAGTTGGCATGGATAAAATGGGAGAGCGCATTCAGGTGCGATGCCATGCCACACATGACAGATCCCGGGGTCTTACCTTCGTGACCCTTTTATAAGTCACAACATTCAGTGTTTTTACCGCGGTGAACGCGCTCTGAAAATTGATTTTCGATTGCCTTTGTTCGGCTGATGGAATGCTCCATTTCTTCGAGTTGATATTTTTTATTGAATACTATCTTGACTCTCCCGATGGGAGTACATGACGAGTTTATAAAACTCGAACATGTCTACCCACGGCTGTAATTCTTCGAATTCATTCTATATTGTCTTGTTGTATTACTCTTTCTTTATTGACAATTTTCATCGGGTGCGCGACTAGCGCTCCCGTTGGGAGTAGCCCCTGAGGCTAGAGCCGAGTGTTTGCACTGGGTGTAGGCTCAAACTTTGCTTATAATCAACTCCATAATTTTTCATTATTTACATATTATCTGGGATATGAACAACACCGCGGATAAGAGTAGCCCCCGAGCCAATGATCGGGTACTTGCAGCTGGACATAGGCTCCAAATTTTATGTTGCCCATCCTATATTGTCTTCTCAACTCGAATATTTTCTTGCCCTTGACGTTGATGCTGACGAAAGCAATGTGCCATCGACTCGTTTAGCTGCACCTGTTGGTGGACCATTGTTTTGTGGGTCCAACATAACTGCCCTTCCCCCATGTTGCACTTAGTGGGGTTCGCACATTCTCCGAAGCGCCTGGCACGCGTGCGGTAACTCTGTTACTTCCAAAACGAGCTGTAAAACTATTTTTACTTCTCAGCCAGATGTAGGGTTGAGATTACCTCCTTTCCAATGAACAGTCGATCCACTAAAAGGTGAACCTCAATCCTCATTCATCCCCTTCTTACTCTGCCGCACTAAACCTTGTCCTCGCCATTTCCTGCGCTCTCTTCTCCTTGCTTATGCCTCGTGGCCAAGCTCTCTCCGCTACCATGGCTCGGTTGAAGCGTGCCAAGAAGACCTCCGCCGGTGTTGGGCCAGTGGAGAAGAAAAAGGTGTCCAGATGGGACAGATCCAAACTCAACTCAACGGAGCACCGAAAACTGAAGAAGCTGGGGCTTCTTACTGACGATGGAAATATGCAGATCCCTGGGGACGAGATGACCCCCAACCTATCGGAAGGATACCGGGTAATTTTCTCTGATTTCCTCCTTCACGGCCTGTCTGTGCCTGTTCACAAGTTCCTTCGGGGACTTCTTTTCGTCTACAGGATTCAGCTGTACTAGCTGACTCCCAACTCCATCCTCCACATTTCTATTTTTTATCACTCTCTGCGAGTGTTTCCTCGGCATCCACCCCCATTGGGTCATATGGAAACACATCTTCTACCTCCGCCGCAACAACTTGAGAGATGCCATCTACGATGTAGGTGGTGTCTGCATCTGCGTGCGTCCTGAAGCCGGATATTTCGACCTAAAATTCGCTGACTCGGTTCAAGGCTGGCGCAAGAAGTGGCACTATGTGAAAGATGAGACCACTGGCAATCAACAATATGGCCTCGCTCCTTTTGACATGTCTCAAGTAATCTTGAGGCATCAATCTTGGGATGCCAAAGCTACTTCAGAAGAGGTTGCTGCTACAGATCATCTGATAGAGCGGATCAAGACATTGCAGACTACCCGAGGAAAAGAACTTTCGGGTCTGCAAATAATAGCACATTTCCTATGGATTTGCGTTAAACCTATGTAGGCTCGCTTGGGTCCTCTCTGGCTTTACTCTGGTGCTGGTGATGCTGCGATGATATCCGAAGATCTTCCTATCTAGGACTTGGAAAAAGTGGTCCGCCGCTTCACCTCGCTCAGTAAGAAAATTGAAGTTCCTGCATTGTGCTATGTGAAACCATTTAGTGGCGCCTATGGCCTTCCCGTTGTAAGTTCCTTTCTCGAATGTTTACTTTTTTTACCTGCCTAACTTATTTTTCACAATTTAACTCGCAACTTATTTATGTAGAAACACTAGATACTCTCCTCTCTTCCTATTGTTCCTAGGAACGGGGAACTGCACGAGCGGACAATTGTCAATGATGACTCGCAGGAAACCTTGGTTCGCGACAGTGAACCAGCGGAATCTGAAAAAAGTGCGGGCTCATCTGAAAAGAGTGCAGGGTCGACACATATCTCTGACTCATCTCATACACATTCTATTCCTCCTGCGATTTCCCCAGAGGGTCGAAAAAGAAAAAGGCCAACTGATGAAGAGGACTCAGGTACTTCAAAGCTAGCTGAACCTGCAGCTGAAGAGTCTTTCATGAACAGCCTATGGACTTTGACCCTTTCGGGACAATTGTCGATTTGAGCTCGTAAGTTTTGCTTCTCCTTTGCCGCATCCTTTTGACTTGACTTCTTTACCCTTATGTCTAAATATTTTTTGTTCTTTCGTCAGGGATGATGAGGTGCATTCGGAACATGATGCTTCTGGACCAGAAATCACAAGTGCATCACAAACATTTATTTTCTCCAAAGACCCAAAACTTCCCCCTGAAACCACGGATCCGCCGAAGAGCCCCCGGGTGTTGAACAAAACAACCACAGACAGGTACTGCTGGCAAAGGGGTTGTTACCACTGGGAATTCGTCAACCCCACATCTTGACGATGTAAGTTCACTTCTTTCTTTAATTTGCTTCCTTGTTGTTCAAGAAACATCGTATTCTTACATTTTTTTCTCTGTATGCATTCCAACTATTTTTTAGCCTATAACAAAGGAAATGCTCGATATGGCTACCCGTTTTATCGGGTTCCGCGATGAAACTGACACCTTGAGAAGTGAGTTTCGTGCAATTATTCTTCTATCCTTTGATTGATTTATGTGATGTAACCATTCCTTTTTCTAGGAGCTTTACGCGTCGCGCAAGATCATGCCAAGGATCTCGAGGCTAGCAAAAAAACCCGAAGAGATGCCGAGGCAAAAGATGCAAGTGTTGAGGATCTTCAAACTAGGCTTAATGTTGTAGAATTGGCATTATTGAGAAGGATGAGCAGATTGCCCAGCGAGAAGCCGATATAACTACACGTCTCGACAAAGAATCTACTAGACTCTCGAGTACTGTTGTCCTGTCCCTTATTTGATTTTTTGCGTATGTCGTTGTTATGCTTATACTGAAAGATTGCCCTCTTTTTAAGTAGAGCGTATTGGTGAGATGTACACCAGGAACAAGTAGCAAGAAGAAGATGAACTCTTGGACTCCCTCACGACACTAGAGATGAACTACACCCTTGCACACGACTGCTTAAAGGAGGTTCGAGCTGCTTTCGAGCGTTTGTTCCCGCACTTCTTCCCAAAATATGTTGTGTCGGACAAGTTCGAGCCTCTCGCCAAGTTCTTAATGGGAAGGATGACCTAGTTTTGGTGCATCGCCAGACTACTTTGAGGATTGGTGTTGAAGGCACCATTGCGCTGGCGATAGCAAGTGGCGAGAAGGTTGACTGGGCGAAGCTGGCGACTGTTCGAGGCTTGACCAAGGACAGATGGACTGGTCTTCTAGGGAGCACGGAGGCCTTCTCGAAGAAACTGATCGCCATCATCGACCCGACGGCTTGTTCCTCTACCATACCTGCTCAGACGGAGGTCAAGTAGACAACTTTGTGCTTCCGCTTTTGTAGAATTTTATCCTTTTGTTCGTTTCAACTATTTTGTAAGCACCTTATCGGCTGCGGTCTTTTGAACTCCCTCTTGTAATATATCTTGATGAATGGAAAATCAACTTGCCGAGTAATTGATGTCAAATGTTTTACATTTTTCCAGTTATTTTTTGAAGACTATGCTGAGACTGGGTGTCTCGATACTTCTCCCGATGCACCAAAGTCGACAGATACCCTTGAAGTTGCTGGCTCCACCGTGCCGATGGTGCCTGACTCGATAAAAAGGGAAAGGGCTTTCTATTTTCGTGCCATCGGGTCCTTAGTTGTGCTCAGTTTTTCCCAGCTCCTTAGTTTTTCCTCAGTTTTCCCCAAGCCCTTGTCTGAAACCATCACAGGTGCTGTAACGGCCGGTTGCCCGACGGTTGATCATTATCTTCTGACTAGTGGGGCCACGTAGATCCCGCAAAGACACGTCAGACCAACCATCTTTGTTTGACTGTAAGCATCGATGTATCCCTAACCAAAACGCGAACGAGTGAGGCTTCGGTATTTCGAATGACAAGTGGGGCCATGATGCTGATACAAGGGGCAATACACGAGTAGGATTAGATTTTTAAACGGAGCCCTACAGCGATGGCACGGAGGAGGTGGCATGCGGGGTTGTTGCGGTCAAAACCCACTGGCGAGCAGCGACGGGCAACACAGTAGAGCCGGGAACAACTTAGGGCTGCGGCTGGCCCTGGTCCCTCCGAGCGACGGCCCGCAAAGCCTCTGGTACACACGTCCGATGCTTGGTGCAAGGGCGTGCCACCTGACCTATACCTGGTCGGGAAGGTGATGGAGATGCCTCGCTTAGTTTCCTGCATGGCATACACGTAAACATTAAATACGAGCCTCGATCGGCTCTCGAGTTATCCTGTGAATCGGCTCAAGGAGCCGATCCACCCATGATTCGTACGAGGTGCACGAATATATGGTGGTCCTGCTTGATCAAGATAAAGCTAAAGCGATCTACGACGATCTAGGGTTTTCACCGCATAATCGGATCATCCTACTCACGATTGGGCCTCGCGGCCACGCACGGTGATCGTAAGCCGATCCTAGACAAGGCCTAAAAACCAACACGACGTTGATCCCCGGAACATCCTGTCTAGGACTAGCAAACGACACCCTACGTGCCGCTGGATCCTCCAACCCTTTGTAAGGCCTAACTATTGCAGATATTAAACTAATCCTTGAAGAACAAGGAGCAACCGTAACGGATCGGATCTACTAAATAATGATCAAGCGGGGTGCCGCCCCTACACCTAAGATAGGTGTAAGGGCGGCTAGATATGCAAGGGTTGCACTACGATAGCATGTAATACGAAGAACAATGCTAACCCTAACATATCTAAGATAACTACGTTGCTCGCCATCAAAAAGGCTTCGATACGAGCAACGCATGAACAACGTGAATAAGCTTGTGCTTGCCTAGATCGCAAGATGCGATCTAGGCAGCATGATGCTTACCGGTAGAAACCCTCGAGACGAAGGAGTTGGCGATGCGCCGAGATTGATTTGTGGTTGAACGTTGGTTGTTTTTTATTCCATAAACCCTAGATACATATTTATAGTCCAGGGGACTTTCTAACGTGGGAATAATCCCCACCGTGCACGAGACAAACTCTACCTAAACGACACGTATCCTACTATATTACAGATACACGGGCCAACTAGCCCAAACTTTGCATAACAGGCCGATTCACGTTTTTCTTCCATGTATATTCTTTAAATCCATCCTGATCGCGGCCCACCTCTGACTCGGTCAAATCCTGGTGATAACACATGCCCCCCTGGTTTTGGTAATGATAATTTCAAAACCACTCTGTTTTTCCTTCGAAGGGTCATGTCGTGGCAGAGCAGAACCGTTGCAGTATCCTTCATCATGATGCCCTGTCTTCTCAGCTTCTCTGTAAAATTCGATAGCTTTAGCATCACCTCCTCGGAAACTGCAATGGCATTAAATCTCCACTAGGCTCCTCATTATTTAACCGTGCCGATCGATTAGCCCTCTTCATCCCCTTACTCTGTTCTAGCTATCGGCGCCAAAAAACCCTCTCCTTCCATAGCCATGTCGTCTTCTTCCTCCTCTTCCGTTTCTCTCCAATCCTCTTCCTCAAGCGAGTCAATTCCAGAGCACGACCAGATGGAGGCGTACAACCGGCGTGCTCCCAAGCATTGGGACAAGCGGGAGTGGGACTTCGATTTCGTGCCAGAGGGCGAGGACCTCGTCTGGTCAGATGGGGCCATGCCCCTAACCGACGGGGAAGATGACCTCCGGTACCTGGTTGACGGAGCACTGGAGGCGGAGAGCGACGACGACGACCCTCCCTTCCGGGGTAAATTCACCTCCGTCACCAAAGAAGAAGAAGAGGATGACGAAGACGAAGACATCTCCTCCGACTTGAAGACGGAACAGGAGGACGACACCTCCTCCGACGAACCACCGCCAAAGCGCATCCGGGGCTGGGCTTGGTCAGACGAGGACGATGATGATGACGAGGAAGAAACCTCTGCTGAAGGTCACAGTAGCAGCAACGAGGAACTCGTCGACAGCAGCAATGACGGCAGCTACCCCAGCGACGGCGAAGACAGCAACAGCCCTTAGATTAGGGATTTACTAGCATAGGGTTAGCAGTAGTAATCTGTTCCCCTTTGTTGAACAATCGGCTTCTCTTTGTAAGAAATCTTATTATTAATGAAAACTTCCTTTGATTCTGCCGATGTCCTCTATGCTGATTTAGCCGATTTTTCCTCATCTGACTTTGTCGACCGTTAGCCTAATCAATGCTCAATGACCGACGGCAACGCATCGGTCCCTTACGATAATCTGCGAGACAGGCTGATGACGACAGCATCTGGCACAACCGATCGCGGCAGGCCTGCGACTTGGTTTTGAGCAGGCGTCTTTAAGAGAACCCTGGGACTGTCGCTGAATCAGCTTGGATGCTGAAACTGATAATTCTGTAACAACAACACCACTCTTCAGGACAATTGCGATGCAGAGCCAGCCGATTCCAACCAAAATGGCTCTCCAGGGCCAAGAACTTTTCGGGCGAGTTGCCTCCCAAGCCTCATCCAAGGCGAGAACAGTGACGAATCAGCCAAATGTGTTACCATCAGCCTCCAAGTTATAATGCAGAACCAGCCGATTCCAACCAAATCGGCTCTCCAGAGCAAAGATTTTTCAGGGCGAGCTGCCCCCCGAGCCTCTTCAGCCCTCATCAAAACGTGGCAGGGAAGCGACGCAACAACTTCTGAAAGTGACATCGACCAAGCCGCCGCCTTAATCCACGCCAGGCAAAAATGCCATAGCCGCTTGATTCGTTATCGGCTGTGCTCATGCTTCTAGGATAGGTATGCTCCCTTTGTTGGACTCACCCTTAACCTGATCTGCATGCTTACACTGGCACTGCTGAACCTGAAGTCTTGCAGAAGGAGTTGGAGGTCTTTGAGAAGGAATTCATCCAGTAGAGCCTCTCCTTGTAACTCAACAACTGCTCCATCGGGCTTCTGCTTACATCAGCTGTACCTCTTAAGTCGATGGCCATGCATCGGCTTTTTATTCTAAAGTCGATGTCTGTGCATCGGCTGTATATCGTGATGCTGAATTTTTTTTTTTACTGGCCGATTTTTCTATCGGCCCCCAATATTTCACTGCATATATGTTCATCTGCACATGTTCATCTGCACATGTTTATCTGATTAGGTGCCCCCCGAGCCGAAGCTGACAGGTAACTGCAGATATCGGCTCTGTAGTCTAGCCAAGGCACCATATTTGCACGTCGGTTTTGGTAGGACCAATGTTGATTTTCCCTGACTCATCAGCCGACATAAACCGCTGCCCAGTAGATCGACGTTGCATGTAAGCAGAACATGTGGTGAAGATAAATTTGGCCGATTGCTGGAATCGGCCTCCATATTGATTGAAGCGCTCAATGAAGGCTCTGTAATGTTCCTTCATAGATCCTTGGGGCCGATCCCAAGGATCGGCCTCTCCATATTTGCTCTTGCTACACGGTCAGGCCGGTGGATAAGACCAGCCCAACCTCGTCCTTTGTCATGTCGATGCGCTCGCTGCCGTCCACCTTGAGTGCATCGTGTAATCCTGGAGCACTAAGCTCCATCGGAAGGACGAGCACCATGTTTGTGCCAGCCGATGTATCATCATCGGCTTTCCTTTGCTTGGGGCGCCACTCCATTTTCCGTGGTCGACCCTCTTTATCCAGGGTTCGCTGAACTTTCGCAGCCAGATCAGGTCGTGTCTTCCTTAGCGTGTGCAGGTATAACTTTTCGGCTTCCTCCAAGCCGCGCAATCGCTGAACCCTGCGCTTTTGGGAACGGCTGAGTCCATCAGGGCACCACCTTGGCCGGTGGTACCTGTCTTCTTCGTCTTCTCCCTTGTCTTCTGAATCCTCGAGATCTTCCAGCCGAGGGGACTCAGCGCGTTTGCTTTGTGGTGGGAGAGGCCCTAGACGTTTGAATACGGACACGTTGGCTGCCTCCTTCTTCTTCTGGTTACATTCCGGGCAATTGCCGATTGTGGGTAATCAGCTCATTCCTGAATCCCAGCAGTGTCTGAAGAAGGGGCAGTCCCAATGCCTATCTTCGTCGCCTTGCTCCCTTGTCTTTTCCTTGGCACGGCGCTCGCACTCCTCCTCATCGCGATCATGCCGACGATGTCTTCTGGCTTCTCTAGCCAGACGATCTCTTTCATCATCATCGCTGGATCGTTGGCGTTGGTCATACTGACTCACATACTTGTTGAGGAGGTGATCGAGAGAGGGTCGCCGATATCTTATGTTCTTCACTTCTCCCTCTCGTGACGTAGCGCTTGCCATCATGACGGAGCCGATCGCGTGGAGCGGCCTCCTCTGTGTCCTTGCTACGAGAGCAGCTCGCCCTCGTCTCCATCCTTGCCGCAGTGGTGCCCAGGTCCTACCATGTTGATACCGAACGAGGATCCTGGCTGGCAACCTTCGGGGTAAGTGCATTCCACCATGTTAACGGCGGGGAAGGGGTGGGTGTCGACCTTCATGGCGTATCGGTTGAAAATCGGACGTCCTTGTTCTATCGCCATTTGGATCTGCCGACGCCACACCCTGCGGTCATTGGTGGCATGGGAGAGCGAGTTATGCCATTTGCGGTATGGCTTTCCGTTCAGCCTCTGTACCGTGGGGAATTTGAGACCTTCGGGTATCTTCAACCGCTTCTCCTTGAGCAGGAGGTCGAAGATTTGCTCAGTTTTGGTCACGTCAAAATCAAACCCCCTGGGCGGGCCTGGTGGCTTTACCCATTTGCAGGACACGGGGGTTGCCCCCCGAGTCCATTCAGCCACTGCTACCTCTTGATCTCCTGCAGAAACTTCGTCTTCCTCTGCCTCGACCAGGACTACTGCACGCTTGAATTTGTCCTGGTACAGGTCCGGGTGGCGTTGTTCATATGCTGACAGTTTCTGAACCATGTGCGCCTGTGAAGGATAGTCTGCTTGGGAGGCCATGTCCTTGATTTGTGAGGCAAGGCCCACCACTGCCAACTCGGTCGCTTCTTTTTCAGTCACACGAGCCGAATAGCATCGGTTCCTTAGATTTCTGAAGCGCTGGATGTATTCTGCCACAGTTTCTCCACGCTTCTGACGTATATGTGCTAGATCGGCAAGGCCAGACTCGGAAGCTTCTGAGTGAAACTGCATGTGGAATTGTTCTTCCAACTGCTTCCAAGTCCGGATCGAGTCTGGTGGCAACGAATTGTACCACCCGAAAGCCGATCCCGTGAGGGACTGTGCGAAGAACCTCACGCGTAGTGGATCCGACGCTGAGGCCGTTCCTAGTTGTGCCAAATATCGGCTCACATGCTCGATGGAGCTGGAACCATCTGATCCACTGAACTTGGAGAAGTCAGGGAGCCGATACTTGGGTGGTAGTGGGACCAACTCGTATTCATCGGGGTACGGCTTGGAATAGCCGATTGTCCTCCTTTTCGGCACCATGCCGAACTGGTCCCTCAGGATCGTGCTGATCTGATCCGCGGTGCTGGCTGCAGGAGTCGAACTCTGAAGATTCGCCGGGGTGGCGTACTTAGCCAGCCATGCTTGCTTTTCCAGCTCTGAGCCAACTGCGGGAGCTGAGCTCTGGAGGTTCGTCGGGGTGGCATATTTAGTTAGCCACGTACGCTTCTCAAGATGCGATGGCGACGTTCCTCCCGCTTTCCCGGAAGTCCACGATGTCGCGGCCTGGTTTTGAGCGCCCGGTTACCGCGATCCGGCACGTATGTGCACATGTACCCGTGAGGGATCTCCTTAGGCGCCCCATGCAAGAGCCGGCGGTCACTAGGGTCACCACCGATCTTGTAGACGACGAATGCCGGTGAATTCGGCACTTCTGGTGCTGCCAACGCAAATGGCAGTGGTGGACGGGACTGGAGTGGCATCTCTCCTTGGTGTGTCCCGAGAGCTGGTCCTGACGGAGAGTACTGGTGCCTCATGATCTCCTGGATCACCCGGAGAGCGACATGCTCCAAAGTGTTCACCGAGGTTCTCGAGTGGCGGTGCAGCGAGTGAGCCACCAAGTAGTTGATCTCTCGACGTAGGGACCTGGTGCGTTCTTCGACGGGGCGAGAGGTCTATCCCATCGAGCGCACCATCAGGCGAGAACCCCTTCCACCCGATGCCATGTGAACGGGTTCGTGAAAAGAGCCGATGAGGTCGGCTTCGAGGATTGCTTTGACCTCGTCATACTTCTTCTTGAGCTCGTCGGTCAGATCCTCGTACGTGACTGGGGTGCCGTCCGCCATCTCAGATGTAGATGGCGATGTGGTTGATGTCTAAGCTTGTCCCACCGGGCGTGCCAGAATGTGTTGCGGTCAAAACCCACTGGCGAGCAGCAACGGGCAACACAGTAGAGCCGGGAACAACTTAGGGCTGCGGCTGGCCCTGGTCCCTCCGAGCGACGGCCCGCAAAGCCTCTGGTACACACGTCCGATGCTGGTGCAAGGGCGTGCCACCTGACCTATACCTGGTCAGGAAGGTGATGGAGATGCCTCGCTTAGTTTCCTGCATGGCATACACGTAAACATTAAATACGAGCCTCGATCGGCTCTCAGGTTATCCTGTGAATCGGCTCAAGGAGCCGATCCACCCATGATTCGTACGAGGTGCATGAATATATGGTGGTCCTGCTTGATCAAGATAAAGCTAAAGCGATCTACGACGATCTAGGGTTTTCACCGCATAATCGGATCATCCTACTCACGATTGGGCCTCGCGGCCACGCACGGTGATCGTAAGCCGATCCTAGACAAGGCCTAAAAACCAACACGACGTTGATCCCGGAACATCCTGTCTAGGACTAGCAAACGACACCCTACGTGCCGCTGGATCCTCCAACCCTTTGTAAGGCCTAACTATTGCAGATATTAAACTAATCCTTGAAGAACAAGGAGCAACCGTAACGGATCGGATCTACTAAATAATGATCAAGCGGGGTGCCGCCCCTACACCTAAGATAGGTGTAAGGGCGGCTAGATATGCAAGGGTTGCACTACGATAGCATGTAATACGAAGAACAATGCTAACCCTAACATATCTAAGATAACTACGTTGCTCGCCATCAAAAAGGCTTCAGTACGAGCAACGCATGAACAACGTGAATAAGCTTGTGCTGCCTAGATCGCAAGATGCGATCTAGGCAGCATGATGCTTACCGGTAGAAACCCTCGAGACGAAGGAGTTGGCGATGCGCCGAGATTGATTTGTGGTTGAACGTTGGTTGTTTTTTATTCCATAAACCCTAGATACATATTTATAGTCCAGGGGACTTTCTAACGTGGGAATAATCCCCACCGTGCACGAGACAAACTCTACCTAAACGACACGTATCCTACTATATTACAGATACACGGGCCAACTAGCCCAAACTTTGCATAACAGGCCGATTCACGTTTTTCTTCCATGTATATTCTTTAAATCCATCCTGATCGCGGCCCACCTCTGACTTGGTCAAATCCTGGTGATAACAGGGGTGCCGAGAAGAGATCGACGTCCACAAAGAACTGCATGAGGCGAGACCAGACACATTAGATAGATATGAACTAGACGTGTTTAACCATGCAAAGAAGAGAATAAATGATCGACGACATCGACGACTACCTCAAAACTTTGACTGACCGTGTCGGACATGAACGCAAGCAATGTAGAGAAAACTAGTGTCTCTCCTTTCTGGCGTGTATAGATGGGTGCTAGGAGAGTGTGGTGGCGAAGGGAAAGACCTCGCGGTGGTCTGTGGCGTCCAGCATAGAGGGGCGGCATGGTCGTGCCCACAGCGGCATGCATGCATGTTCGGCATTGGCATCAGCATGTACGTTCGGCATTGGCCTCGGAGGTATCTCTGGTGTGTCAGTGATCGAATGAGGGGACGGGATTGAGGGTACATCCCGGCGGTGACCTAGCAGTGGCGGCGAGTGTTGACGCGTAAAGCACACGCCCGTTGGGAACCCCAAGTGGAAGGTGTGATGCGTACATCAGCAAGTTTCCCTCAGTAAGAAACCAAGGTTTATCGAACTAGTAGGAGTCAAGGAGCACGTGAAGGTTGTTGGTGGCGGAGTGTAGTGCGGCGCAACACCAGTGATTCCGGCGCCAACGTGGAACCTGCAAAACACAATCCAAATACTTTGCCCCAACTTAACAGTGAGGTTGTCAATCTCACTGGCTTGCTGTAACAAAGGATTAAATGTAAGGTGTGGAAAATGATATTTGTATGCGAAGAACAGTAAAGAACAATGTTTGCAGTAGATTGTATTCGATGTAAAAGAATGGACCGGGGTCCACAGTTCACTAGTGGTGTCTCTCCAATAAGATAAAGCATGTTGGGTGAACAAATTACAGTTGGGCAATTGACAAATAAAGAGCGCATAACAATGCACATACATATCATGATGAGTAGTGTGAAATTCAATTGGGCATTACGACAAAGTACATAGACCGCTATACAGCATGCATCTATGCCTAAAAAGTCCACCTTCAGGTTAGCATCCGCACCCCTTCCAGTATTAAGTTGCAAACAATAGACAATTGCATCAAGTATGGTGCGTAATGTAATCAACACAAATATCCTTAGACAAAGCATTGATGTTTTATCCCTAGTGGCAACAACACATCCACAACCTTAGAACTTTACGTCCATCGTCCCGGATTAAATGGAGGCATGAACCCACTATCGAGCATAAATACTCCCTCTTGGAGTTACAAGTATCAACTTGGCCAGAGCCTCTACTAGCAACGGAGAGCATGCAAGATCATAAACAACACATATATGATAGATTGATAATCAACATAACATAGTATTCCATATTCATCGGATCCCAACAAACACAACATGTAGCATTACAAATAGATGATCTTGATCATGATAGGCAGCTCACAAGATCTAACATGATAGCACAATGAGGAGAAGACAACCATCTAGCTACTGCTATGGACCCATAGTCCAGGGGTGAACTACTCACACATCAATCCGGAGGCGATCATGGTGATGAAGAGTCCTCCGGGAGATGATTCCCCTCTGCGCGGTGGTGCCGGAGGCGATCTCCCGAATCCCCGAGATGGGATTGGCGGCGGCGGCGTCTCTGGAAGGTTTTCCGTATCGTGGCTCTCGGTACTGGGGTTTTCGCGACGAAGGCTTTAAGTAGGCGGAAGGGTAGGGTTGGAGGCATCATGAGGGGCCCACACACTAGGGCGGCGCGGGCCCCTCCTTGGCCGCGCCGCCTTGGTGTGTCGCCACCTCGTGGCTCCACTTCGTAACCTCTTCGGTCTTCTGGAAGATTCGTGGAAAAATAAGACCCTGGGCGTTGATTTCGTCCAATTCCGAGAATATTTCCTTTGTAGGATTTCTGAAACCAAAAACAGCAGAAAATAGCAACTGGCTCTTCGACATCTTGTCAATAGGTTAGTGCCGGAAAATGCATAATAATGACATAAAGTGTGTATAAAACATGTGAGTATCATCATAAAAGTAGCATGGAGCATAAGAAATTATAGATACGTTTGAGACGTATCAAGCATCCCCAAGCTTAGTTCTTACTCGCCCTCGAGTAGGTAAACGATAACAAGGATAATTTCTGAAGTGACATGCTATCATAATCTTGATCAATACTATTGTAAAGCATATGTAATGAATGAAGTGATTTGAAGCAATGGTAAAGACAATGATTAAGCATCTGAATCATATAGCAAATACTTTTCATGAATAGTACTTTCAAGACAAGCATCAATAAGACTTGCATAGGAGTTAAATCATAAAGCAATAGATTCTTAGTAGAAAGTTTTGAAGCAACACAAAGAAAGATATAAGTTTCAGCAGTTGCTTTCAACTTCAACATGTTTATCTCATGGATAATTGTCAACACAAAGTAATATGATGAATGCAAATAAGCAAGTATGTAGGAATCAATGCAAACAGTTGACACAAGTGTTTGCTTCTAAGATAGAAAGAAATAGGTAAACTGACTCAACATAAAAGTAAAAGAAAGGCCCTTCGCAGAGGGAAGCATGGATTGCTATATTTGTGCTAGAGCTTTTATTTTGAAAACATAGAAACAATTTTGTCAACGGTAGTAATAATTCATATGTGTTATGCATAAGATATCTTGTAAGTTGCAAGCCTCATGCATAGATTACCAATAGTGTGCGCACCTTGTCCTAATTAGCTTGGATTTACATGGATTATCATTGCATAACATATGTTTTAACCAAGTGTCACAAAGGGGTACCTCTATGCCGCCTGTACAAAGGTCTAAGGAGAAAGCTCGCATTGGATTTCTTGCTTTTGATTATTCTCAACTTAGACATCCATACCGGGACAACATAGACAACAGATAATGGACTCCTCTTTAATGCATAAGCATTCAACAACAGATAATATTTTCATAAGAGATTGAGGATTGTTGTCCAAACTGAAACTTCCACCATGGATCATGGCTTTAGTTAGCGGCCCAATGTTCTTCTCTAACAATATGCATATTCAAACCATTTGATCATGATAAATCACCCTTACTTCAAACAAGACGGACATGCATAGCAACTCACATGATATTCAACAAAGGTGAAATAGTTGATGGCGTCCCCAGGAACATGGTTACCGCTCAACAAGCAACTTATAAGAAATAAGATACATAAGTACATATTCAATACCACAATAGTTTTTAAGCTATTTTTCCCATGAGCTATATATTGCAAAGACAAAGAATGGATTTTTAAAGGTAGCACTCAAGAAATTTACTTTGGAATGGCAGAGAAATACCATGTAGTAGGTAGGTATGGTGGACACAAATGGCATAGTTTTTGGATCAAGGATTTTGGATGCACGAGAAGTATTCCCTCTCAATACAAGGCTTAGGCTAGCAAGGTTGTTTGAAGCAAACACAAGTATGAACCGGTACAGCAAAACTTACATAAGAACATATTGCAAGCATTATAAGACTCTACACTGTCTTCCTTGTTGTTCAAACCCTCACCAGAAAATATCTAGACATTAGAGAGACCAATCATGCAAACCAAATGTCAACAAGCTCTACAGTATTTATTCATTAATAGGTGCAAAGTACATGATGCAAGAGCTTAAACATGATCTATTTGAGCACAACAATTGCCAAGTATCAAATTATTCAAGACATTACACCAATTACCACATGCAAGATTTTTTGTTTCCAACCATATAACAATGAACGAAGAAGTTTCAACCTTCGCCATGAACATTAAGAGTAAAGCTAAGAACACATGTGTTCATATGCAACAGCGGAGCTTGTCTCTCTCCCACACAAGGAATGCTAGGATCCGATTTTATTCAAACAAAAACAAAAACAAAAACATAAAGACGCTCCAAGTAAAGCACATAAGATGTGACGGAATAAAAATATAGTTTCACTAGAGGTGACCTGATAAGTTGTCGATGAAGAAGGGGATGCCCAAGGCATCCCCAAGCTTAGATGCTTGAGTCTTCTTAAAATATGCATGGATGAACCACAGGGGCATCCCCAAGCTTAGAGTTTTCACTCTCCTTGATCATATTGTATCATCGTCCTCTCTTGATCCTTGAAAACTTCCTCCACACCAAACTCAAAACAAACTCATTAGAGGGTTAGTGCATAATAAAAAATTTACATATTCAGAGGTGACATAATCATTCTTAACACTTCTGGACATTGCACAAAGCTACTGAAAGTTAATGGAACAAGGAAATCCATCAAACACAGCAAAATAGGCAATGCGAAATAAAAGGCAGAATCTGTCAAAACGAACACTCCGTAAAGACGAATTTTTTCAGGGGCACTCAGACTTGCTCAGATGAAAATGCTCAAATTGAATGTAAGTTGCGTACATATCCGAGGATCACTCACGTAAATTGGCAGATTTTTCTGAGTTACCTACGAGATCATACTACTCAAATTCGTGACAGCAAGAAATCTGTTTCTGCGCAGTAATCCAAATCTAGTATCATCTTTACTATCAAAGACTTTACTTGGCACATCAATGCGATAAAATAAAGATAATAAGAGGTTGCTACAGTAGTAACAACTTCCAAGACACAAATATAAAACGAAAGTGCTATAGTAAAATAAACACATGGGTTATCTCCCAATAAGTTCTTTCTTTATACGCCATTCAGATGGGCTCAGAAATTCTGAATGAAGTACTCGCAAGAGATGAGGCATTGACAGCATAATTTAGTATCTAAATGCATAGAATCAAAAGGTAAGCTTCAACCTTCTTTCTATGAAAAGGAATCTTGTAAATAAACAAATTCATGAAGCTGTTATCACCAGAATTTGACCGAGTCAGAGGTGGGCCGCGATCAAGATGGACTTGAAGAATATACATGGAAGAAATACGTGAATCGGCCTGTTACGCAAAGTTTGGGCTAGTTTGCCCGTGTATCTGTAATATAGTAGGATACGTGTCGGATTAGTTAGAGTTTGGCTCGTGCACGGTTGGGATTGTTCCCACGTTAGAAAGTCTACGGACTATAAATACGTATCTAGGGTTTATGAAATAAACAACAATCACGTTCACCACAAACCAATCTAGGTGCATCGCCAACTCCCTTGTCTCGAGGGTTTCTTCCGGGTAAGCATCATGCTGCCTAGATCGCATCTTGCGATCTAGGCGGTACAAGTTTATTCGTTGTTCATGCGTTGCTCGTGCTCGAAGCCTTTTTGATGGCGAGCAACGTAGTTATCTTAGACGTGTTAGGGTTAGCATTGTTCTTCGTATCATATGCTGTCGTAGTGCAACCCTTGAGACATCTAGCCGCCCTTACACCTATCTTAGGTGTAGGGGCGGCACCCGCTTGATCATTATTTAGTAGATCCGATCCGTTATGGTTGCTCCTTGTTCTTCGAGGATTAGTTTAATATCTGCATAGTTAGGCCTTACAAAGGGTTGAAGGATCCAGCGGCACGTAGGGTGTAGTTTGCTAGCCCTAGACAGGATGTTCCGAGGATCAACTTCATGTTGGTTTTTAGGCCTTGTCTAGGATCGGCTTACGATCACCGTGCATGGCCGCGAGGCTCAATCACGAGTAGGATGTTCCGATTATGTGGTGAAAACCCTAAATCGTCGTAGATCGTTTTAGCTTTATCTTGATCAAGCAGGACCACCATATATTCGTACACCTCGTGCGAATCATGGGTGGATCGGCTCTTCGAGCCGATTCACGGGATAACCTGAGAGCCGATCGAGGCTCGTATTTAATGTTTACGTGTATGCCATGCAGGAAACTAAGCGAGGCATCTCCATCACCTTCCTGACCAGGTATAGGTCAGGTGGCACGCCCTTGCACCAGCATCAGACGTGCGTGCCGAGATCTTTGCGGGCCGTCGCTCGGAGGGACCAGGGCCAGCCCGAAGCCCTAAGTTGCTCCCGGCTCTCTCGTGTTGCCCGTCGCTGCTCACCGGTGGGTTTCGACCGCAACACATTACGGCACGCCGGTGGGACCATCTTCGACATCAACCGCATCGCCATCTACATCCGAGATGGCGGACGGCACCCGATCACGTACGAGGATCCGACCGAGGAGCTCAAGAAGAAGTATGACGAGGTCAAAGCGATCCTCGAAGCCGACCTCATCGGCTCCTTTCGCGAACCCGCTCACATGGTATTCACCGAATGGCAAGGGTCTCTCCCATCTAAGACATCAATGCGAGCTGGACCTGTCCGTCGTCGGAGAACGCACCAGATCCTGCGTCAGGGGTTGACACATGGTAGCTCACTCGTGAACGCGCCATTCGAGAGCAGTGAACACTTTGGAGCGTGTCGCTCTCGGGTGATCCAGGAAATCATGAGGTATCGGTGCTCTCCGATCGGACCAGCTCTCGGGACTTACCAAGGAGAGATGCCACTCCAGGTCCGTCCACCGCTGCCATTGGCGTTGGCAGCACCGAAGTGCGAAGTACCGGCATACGCCGTTGACATGGTGGAATGCACGTACCCGGGAGGCGCCGCCAAGATTCTCGTTCGAGCATCAACATGGTAGAGCTTGGGCGCCACCACGATAAGGAAGGAGACGAGGGCAGCTGCCTCATAGCGAGGACAAGCGAGGAAGCCGTTCCACGCGATCGGCTCAAGCAATCCTAAAACTCCTTTGAGCAATACAATCAAGATAGAGGCCGATTCCAGCAATCGGCCCGTATTATCCTTGCCATACGCTTCGCCTGCGTTCAGCATCGATCTAACAGGTGACGGAAAGCTAGGGTATGGGTTTACATTGGCTTGCGAGCTCGAGGAAATCGGCATTAGTTCATGACTGCAGAGCCGATGTTCGGCTATAGTCCTATCGATAACCGCAGAGCCGATATCTGCGGTAACTCGACGAGATTCGTCTCGGGGGGCACATAGGCGATAGATCGGATAAACATGTACGATACATGGGCAATAAAATATTAGGGGCCGAGGGAAAATCGGCCGATAAAAAAATGTAGCAAGTACAGCCGATGCACGAGTCATCGACTTCTAGAAGATTAAGTTCGGTAAAACATTGTGTCTCTACGAAAGGCCCTACTGAAGAAACGCGCTGAGGGCGTGAAGGGCGTCAGCACGGATGCGATCCACCTCGGCGATCTCAGCCTCGTCGTCCTCGTCTTTGCCCGTCACCAGCTGACTACTCAGGGTACGAATTTCAGCCAGATCGGTCTTCAGATCGGGCTGCGAGGCCCTTGCTTCCTCTTGAGAACGGGCAATAAGGGCTTCCTTGTCTTGGATAAGCTGCTTGGTCACCCCGACCCTCTCTTCAAGGCTCTCCGAGTTCCTTGCGCGGGGTCTCGAGTTCGGCGCTATTGGCGAAGTGTCCGTTTTGGCGTCCAAAGCAGCCTTCTTCTCGTTGAGCCGTTGACACTTGTCCGCAATATCGGTTCTCAATGGAAGCTGGGTGTGGCGAAGAGTAATCCTTTGTCGAGCCGATTGCACCCTTGACTTGAAGACCGACAGAGTAACAGCTGGCCAGAGCTTCACTTGCAGTGTCATAGGGAGATGGGGCTGGAGATCTTCGAGGATGCCTTTGACTTCCTCAAAATTTTCAATCAGGGTCTCAATTGAGGAAGAGAGCAAATCCTTGAGGCGCTGGAGTGGACCATGGACCGTGCTAGGACTGGGCTCTCCACTTGCCTTGGAGGTAGTTGGTTCGATGGATTCTGGATCGAACGTCAGCAAGCTCGAGAGATCACAACCCTGACAAGGCAAACAAAGTGGGTTAGCATGCAACGAAGAAAGTGATAGAGCCAAGGAAGGGGGTGTACCTCTCCCAAGGTAGGAGGAGCAGCCGATGTGGTGTTAATCGGCTTTTCTATGGACTTGGCTAGGTCAGCCACTTGGTCAGCCGCGATCGTCGAGGTGGCTAGGTCTAGCGTGGCGGACGGCATCAGTACCTCCTCGACGTCTCCGCTAGAGGTTTCTTTGGTCTGCAGGAGGAAGTGGTTAGCCGGTCCAAATGGCAATGGGTTAGCATGAAGTGTAACCGGGGAGATAATTACATTTGAGACCTCCTGGCTTGATGGAGAAGCTCGTGGGTTTTTACGAGCCCTTTTGACGCATCGACGCTTCACGCGTGACCCCGATTTGGTCGGGGCTTGGGGGACAGGAGGCTCGGGAATCGACCTTTTCTTAGAAGCCGGTCTCGGCGAAGCCGTCCGGCTCGGGTGGTGGACCTCTCGGAGTTGCCCGAGCTCGAATCCTCTCGGCTGGATCCTGCGGCCCCGCTAGAGGTTTCTTCGGTGGAAGTACTGTAGAAAAGAATACGAGCGTGTTGCAAAAGGCGGGAAAGCGGATAAATGTGGACAGGGCACAAATCAACTTACGTGCAAGCTTTCTTGGGCAGGAGCTTTGCGCTTCGGGGTCTTCTCGGCAGCCACCTTCCTCACCGCCGTCCTCGCTCGAGTCGAGGCTCGGGGGGCAACTGGCCCCGAAGATGCTTTACTCTTGGGAGCCGATTTCGGTGAAATCGGCTGACTCGCATTATGACTTTCTTCGGGGGTGGCGAGCTCTGGGAGAAGAGAACCACTGGGGCCGGAGGAAGGAATACGAAGGGGGAGCCATCGGCTTGCGTGGGAGCTGGGCCATCTTGTTGCTGCCAGGAGATGGAGTCAGGTTACAGACAATCACCATAAGCCATTGCAAGAAATGTTTAAGTAATGGTACCTGGTCTGCAGGAACGTCATACTCGGCATCAAGTTGTCTCAGCAGCGGTCCTAGAGCCCTTCTGAAGACATGGGTCTTCCACATGGACCACCAAGTCTCGAAACCATCGGTAGTGAAGGAGAAACGGAGGTTGTGGGGAATTGGAATGGCCAAAGCATCAAAGAAGGTATAACACCTTTGGCCGATAAGGATGTCGGGCGGTTCAGCTACGCTTGTCGTCGGTGGTGTAGGAAGAAGTGTGGAGGCACTCGATGACCCACAAGTATAGGGGGTGTATCGTAGTATTTTCGATAAGTAAGAATGTCGATCCCAACGAGGAGCGAGAAGGTGTTGACAAGCGGTTTCGATGAAGGATTCACTTGTAAATGCTCACGGACAAGTATTCGGGGGTTTTGATGTAACGGTTGAATAAAGTACGAGTAAGTAAAGTGCGAGAGTAACAATTGCAGCGAGTGGCCCAATCCTTTTTAGCACAAAGGACAAGCCGGTTTGTTTACTTATAATGACCAAACGTTCTCGAGGACACACGGGATTTTAGTCTAGTGCTTTCGCTACATACGGCTAAATAATCTTCATTGTTATGATAAGTGTTGTGTGGGTGAACCTATGCTAATGCACCGCCCTTCCTAGGACTAATACATACTTGTGATTATACCCCTTGCAAGCATCCGCAACTACAAGAAAGTAATTAAGAATAAATCTAACCACAGCCTTAAACTCTGAGATCCTGCGATCCCTCCTGCATCGATATACCAATGGGGGTTTAGGTTTCTGCATAAAAATGAAAAGCTCTAGTGCATGTTAATCCCTGCTTCCCTGTGCGAAGGGTCAATCTTTTACTTTTATGTTGTGTCTCCATTATTTCTTTGAGCACTATCTTGAGAGCACAACTGTCATTCTTAGTATAATATGCTTGTCTCAAAATATGATTGATTGTGGTATAACTTTGATGCATTTATCTTTTGACAATCACTACTTCTAGTCTTTCTATGAACTCCGGAGGTGCCCGGGCATTTATGTTTTGCCAATCAAATACGAGCAAGCGAGATACCACTTTATCATACTCTCTTATGAACATTGCAATCCTCGCTTATATACATGATTCATGATGCTTATTATTAATTGTTGGTACCTCTCAATGTTTGACATAGTCTGTTAGATGATCTTATTTGCATGTATCTCATTATGAACTTGCTTAAGTATTAGCCATAGCATGAGAATATATACATCATATGAGCAAATGTGTTCGTGAAAGTTCTTTTATCGCTCGGTTGTTAGCCTGAATTGCTTGAGGACAAGCAATAAGCTAAGCTTGGGGGAGTTGATACGTCCAAAACGTATCTACTTTCCCGAACACTTTTGCTATTGTTTTGCCTCTAATTTGTGTATTTTGGATGCAACTAACACGGACTAAGGCTGTTTTCAGCAGAACTGCTCTGGTGTCTCGTTTTTGTACAGAAATCCAACTTTCGGGAAAATCCTCGGAATTTATGCAGAAGGCCCTATTTTCCCAGAAGACTCACAGAGCCAGAAGGACAAGTCAGGTGGAGGCCCGAGGGCCCCACACCATAGGGCGGCGCGGCCCGGGGGGGGCCCGCGCGGCCCTGTGGTGTGGCCCCCTCGGTCGGCCTCCGACGCCCTCCTTCGGACTATTTATCGGCCTCGACCTAAAAACGCACGGGGAGAAGTCGAAGTCGCCAGAAACCCTCCAGAACGCCGCCACATCGCGAAACTCCGTCGCGGGAGCCAGAAGTCTCCGTTACGGCACTCCGCGGGACGGGGAATTGGAGGAGATCATCGCCGCCATCACCGCCAACGCCTCTACATCAACCAGCCATGTTTCCCCCATCCATGTGTGAGTAATTCCCCCGCTGTAGGCCGAAGGGGATGGTAGGGATTGGATGAGATTGGTCATGTAATAGCATAAGATTGTTAGGGCATAGTGCCTAGTGTCCGTAATTGGTACTTTGATGATATTGTTGCAACTTGTTATGCTTAATGCTTGTCACTAGGGCCCGAGTGCCATGATCTCAGATCTGAACATGTTATTGTTTCATCAAGATAATCATTGTTTATGGTCTTACCTATAAGTTGTATACACATGTCGTTGTCCAGGAACCGATGGCCCCGAAGTGACGAAATCGGGACAACCGGAGGGAATGGTAGCGATGTGAGGATCACATGTGTTCACGGAGTGTTAATTCTTTGCTCCGGTACTCTATTAAAAGGAGTACCTTAATATCCAGTAGTTTCCCTTGAGGCCCGGCTGCCACCGGCTGGTAGGACAAAAGATGTTGTGCAAGTTTCTCATTGCGAGCACGCATGACTATATATGGAACACATGCCTATTGATTGCTTTGTACTTGGACACCGTTTTATTATTATCTGCAAATGCCCTGCTATGATTGTTACATGAGTTTCTCTCATCCATGCAACGCCCGTTCATCCATCCCCGTGCCTACGATATTTTAATCTCGCTTGTTTACTAAAATCACTACTCGCTGTCTTTGTTACTCTGCTGCTTGTTATTTCACTATCGCTACTGCTATAAAAGCTGTTACTATCGATAAACTCTTGCGAGCAAGTCTGTTTCTAGGTGCGGCTGAATTGACAACTCCATTGTTAAGGCTTCCAAGTGTTCTTTGTCTCCCCTTGTGTCGAATCAATAAATTGGGTTATACTTCCCTCGAAGACTGTTGCGATCCCCTATACTTGTGGGTCATCACCGGAAGCTCATGAATGGGGCATTTGAGCATTAAAGACTTCAATCTCCCCAAGCTTGGGCAATACTCTCTCCATCATGAGGCCAAAAATTATATATGCGATTCCGATCCTTGTGAATTTCACTTGGAGGATAGAACTTAGAATAAAACCGGGGCACAATATCATTCCATTCAAGAGAATCCCCATTATCCACTAATTTATACCAATGCGCCGCCTTACCAGACAGCGATAAAGAGAATAGTTTCTTCCTCACTTCATCCATAGCAATACCTGCACATTTGAATAACCCGCATAATTCATGCAAAAACAGTAAATGATCACCAGGATGGACAGTTCCATCCCCTTCATAGCGGTTATCCATAACACGTTCAATAATTTTCATAGGTATTTTATATGGTATCACTTCCTCACCTGGTGCCTCATCCACTACCATTGCAGTAGTAGTAGATTTCCCAAATAAAAATTGAAGAGAAGATCTCTCCATAATGACTTATAACAGCAGGCAGAAATAAAATCAGCACAACAGTAAAGGTTTTCCTTACCAATTCCACTTACCAATAGCGCTTCACTCCCCGGCAACGGCGCCAGAAAGTAGTCGTGATGACCCACGAGTATAGGGGGTGTAGCGTAGTATTTTCGATAAGTAAGAATGTCGATCCCAACGAGGAGCGAGAAGGTGTTGACAAGCGGTTTCGATGAAGGATTCACCTGTAAATGCTCACGGACAAGTATTCGGGGGGTTTTGATGTAACGAGTTGAATAAAGTACGAGTAAGTAAAGTGCGAGAGTAACAATTGCAGCGAGTGGCCCAATCCTTTTTAGCACAAAGGACAAGCCGGTTTGTTTACTTATAATGACCAAACGTTCTCGAGGACACACGGGATTTTAGTCTAGTGCTTTCGCTACATACGGCTAAATAATCTTCATTGTTATGATAAGTGTTGTGTGGGTGAACCTATGCTAATGCACCGCCCTTCCTAGGACTAATACATACTTGTGATTATACCCCTTGCAAGCATCCGCAACTACAAGAAAGTAATTAAGAATAAATCTAACCACAGCCTTAAACTACGAGATCCTGCGATCCCTCCTGCATCGATATACCAACGGGGGTTTAGGTTTCTGTCACTCCGGCAACCCCGCAATTGGCAAACGAATACAAGATGCATTCCCCTAGGCCCATAAATGGTGAAGTGTCATGTAGTCGACGCTCACATGACACCACTAGAAGAATAACACCACAACTTAAATATCACACCATTGAATATTACTCAACCATAGTTCACTACTAACATTTAGACTTCACCCATGTCCTCAAGAACTAAACGAACTACTCACGAGACATCATATGGAACATGATCGGAGGTGATATGATGATGAATAACAATCTGAACATAAACTTGGTTCAATGGTTTCACTCAATAGCATCAACAACAAGTAGAGATCGATACCGGGAGAGTTTCCCCTATCAAACAATCAAGATCAAACCCAAATTGCTACGGCGGTGACGATGTCCAGCGGTGGAGACGGCGGTGATGATGGTGGAGATGATGATGATGGTGATGGAGATGATGTCCAGCTCGATGACGGTGACGATGGCGTCGATTTCCCCCTCCCGGAGGGAATTTCCCGCGGATTCCTGCCCGCCGGAGAGCTCTTTTCTCTCTGGTGTTCTCCGCCCCGCGAGGCGGCTGTAACTCTTCGCGAGGTACCCTCCGTGGCTTAGGTTTTCGGGACGAAGGATTTCGCGAAGAAAAGGAGGCGAAAGGGGCTGTGGGCCCCCCACACCACATGGCGGCGCGGCCAGGCCTTGGGCCGCGCCGCCCTAGGGTGTGGGCCCACCCTAGGTCCTCCTGGCTCCTCCTTCTGGCTTCCTTCGTCATCTTGAAAAATAGGATTTTTGGTATAATTTCCTTCCACAGTTGATCTTCCGAAATATTGCGTTCTACGGTGCTTTTTCCGCGGAATCCCGGCTCCGGTGCTTGATCCTCCAATAATGATGAAACATGCAAAATAGATGAAATAACATAAGTATTGTATCCCAATATGAAATATATCAATGAATAACGAGCAAATTATGATATAAAATAGTGATGCAAATTGGACGTATCAACTCCCCCAAGCTTAGACTTCGCTTGTCCCCAAGCGAAACTGAGCTCGATAGACAGGACCACATGTTTATGGAGTGAAGAGTCGATAAATAAAATACGGACAAGAAGCATCATATTCATTCACACAAGACATTATAGTAAACAACCTCTTATAACTCAACTTGAAACAAGTATAAGGTAATCACAAATAAAGGTGCATAAGAAATCATAATTGGTGATGGCAAACTTCGTTCTTGGTCAGAGAACAATTAACAGATTATATTTATCTCATTGAGCAGCGCTCTCATGTTAAAGTTTATAAGGCACAACTTGCATACTCAATCATAATGGTCTCTTCATAATCATTGATAACGTGCAAAGCTATATTCATTCAGATAAAACTTGTACTAAACAAGGAAGAATAAAAGACATGATGAAGCAAATCACAATATAATGGTTTGATCACAACTACTCAAATGCTTGCTTGAGATGGAGGGAAATAGGTTTACTGACTCAACATAAAGTAAAAGATAGGCCCTTCGCAGAGGAAGCAGGGATTAAATCATGTGCTAGAGCTTTTTCAGTTTTGCAATCATATAAAGAGAATAAAAGTAACATTTTGAGAGGTGTTTGTTGTTGTCAACGACTGGTAGCGGGTACTCTAACCCCCTTGCCAGACAACCTCCAAAGAGCGGCTCCCATATTATTTTCATTTTACGTGGCACTCCTTCCAACCTTTCTTTCACAAACCATGGCTAACCGAATCCTCGGGTGCCTGCCAACAATCTCATACCATGAAGGAGTGCCTTTTTATTTTAGTTTTATTATGATGATGACACTCCCCCCAACCTTTGCTTACATAAGCCATGGCTAACCGAATCCTTCGGGTGCTGTCCATCAATCACATACCATGGAGGAGTGTCTATTTAGTTTAATTAATTTGGGACTGGGAATCCCATTGCCAGCTCTTTTTGCCAAATTATTGGATAAGCGGATGAAGCCACTAGTCCATTGGTGAAAGTTGCCCAACAAGATTGAAAGATAAAACACCACATACTTCCTCATGAGCTATGAAACATTGACACAAATAAGAGATACTAAGTTTTGAATTGTTTAAAGGTAGCACATGAAGTATTTACTTGGAATGGCAGAAAATACCATGTAGTAGGTAGGTATGGTGGACACAAATGACATAGGTTTGGGTTTAGGTTTGGATGCACGAGAAGTGTTCCCTCTCAGTACAGGTCTTTGGCTAGCAAGGTTAATTAGCAAGCATAAGAGTCGAGGGAAACAAACAAATATACATATGATAGAAACAATCATGCATCTTCCTTGTAAGCACAACCAATTTTAACTTCAGAATAATAAGCTATGAGCTAACAAGAAAGAAAGACAATGAAACATCTACATGTATTTCTCTTTTCTACTTAAACCTCAAAGTGTTGTTGCTATTGACCAATGCTAAGTTTGCCAAAACCAAATAGATTTATTCAATGCTCCCAAAGTGATTCCAATACTAACAACAAGGTAAATCATATGATAGAGATTGCAAACTAGAATAAGATGTGCAATATGTAAATGATAAGACTTCTCATTAATATTCCATAACGATAACTCACACCAAGGGATACATAGATAACCAACTAAAGGAGAGATACTTCCAAACTGCAACCCATCTTATATGATAACTTCCCTACTCATGATATGACACTACTTGACAATAAAAATAAAAGGTAGTGATAATGTGATACCGCGGCACTCCCCCAAGCTTGGAACAAACCAAGGGGATGCCAATACCGATGATGAATTACTCCTTTGGCGATGGTGGTGATGAACTCCTCCCGCGCTTCTTAATAAGCTCCTTCAACTTCAGTTTCTCAGCTTGACAATTCTGCACTAAGACTCGAAGAGATTCATTGTTATCTGAAGTTGGCGATGATGACCTTTTGATGCGAATCGAGTGGTATTCCAGCATTCTTCGGAGACGGCAATTCTCCTCCTGGAGTATCTCCACTTCTCTTCTTAGAGCCCGATATTGATCACAAAACTCATCGGTAATCCGTAGAACTTCTTCCAACATGGGGAAGGAGTCGAGGCTAAGAGCGGGTGGTAAAGGTCCCTGCAGGTTATGAGAAAAAGAACGTCGAGTGTCAACGAGATCCCACCAAGATTTGCTTGCTCCCTCCGGCTTGCTTGCTCTTGTCTTGATGGCACCTCCTTCACTTCTTCCTCCGAAAGCCCCTTGCCCTTGTTGTTGGAGGCCATGGTGCTTCTAGACCGAAAACAGATCCTGGCAGAAATAGCTCGAAACAAAACACGTCGAGAAAACGATATACGGACCTCCAGGGGTCCGGGGGATTATATAGCAAAAAATTTCACGACAAACGGAAAGTACCAGATCGAACCAGAGTCGGAAAGGGGCGACGGGGCGGCCAGACCATAGGGCGGCGCGGGCCCAGGCTTGGCCGCGCCGGCCTATGGTGGCGCCCCCTCGTGCGTCCTTTCCACTCCGTTTCGAACTCGTAATTTTTCATATTTTCCAAAAACAGCAAAAATATTGTTCGGAAAGTAAATTGCGTACTTTTCATTACCGATCTTGTTACCTATTCAAAGTCGAGTTCTGGCGGACTGTCAATTTGCCCTTTGATGAAAGCCTCCGGTGTTTCCACTTGAATAATATCAACATCAACATTATAGGAATCACCCGAGATATAATGCTTGAGTCTTTGTCCATTCACCACTTGCGTGGCATTGCCTTGGAGAGAGCTAATTTTGATTGCTCCTAAACGATACACCTCCTCGACAACATATGGTCCTTCCCATTTCGAGAGTAATTTCCCCGCAAAGAATGCGAGACGAGACCGATACAATAGGACTTTATCCCCAATATTAAATTCTCTTTTGATAATCCTTCTATCATGCCATTTTTTAACTTTCTCTTTAAAGAGTTTAGCATTTTCATAAGCTTCACTTCTCCATTCATCTAAAGAACTTAATTGCAACAACCTCTTATCACCGGCAAGTTTAGGATCTTTATTTAATTCTCTAACAGCCCAATAAGCTTTGTGCTCTAGTTCTAAAGGTAAATGACAAGCTTTCCCATAAACCATTTTATAAGGTGACATTCCCATGGGATTTTTATAAGCAGTTCTATAAGCCCATAGTGCATCCTTCAATTTACTAGCCCAATTCTTTCTAGTTTTATTAACAATCTTTCCCAAAATAGATTTAATCTCTCTATTTGATAATTCTACTTGACCACTAGTTTGAGGATGATAAGCGGAAGCAACTCTATGATTAATACCATACCTAGCAAGAGTTTTTCTAAAACCTCCATGAATAAAATGAGAACCTCCATCAGTCATAATATATCTAGGCACTCCAAATCTAGGAAAAATAATGTCTAAAAGCATTCTTAAAGAGGTCTCACCATCAGCACTTTTTGTAGGTATGGCTTCCACCCATTTAGTAACATAATCAATAGCAACAAGTATGTGAGTGTTACCTTCTGAAGACGGAAAAGGTCCCATGAAGTCAAATCCCCAACAATCAAATGGTTCAATAACAAGAGTATAATTCATAGGCATTTCATTACGTACGGAGATATTACCAACCCTTTGGCATTCATCACAAGATAAAATAAACTTCCTTGCATCTTTGAAGAGAGTTGGCCAATAAAAACCTGATTGTAGAACCTTTTGCGCGGTTCTTTCTCCGGCGTGATGTCCTCCATAAGCACTACCATGACATTTACTCAATATCTCTTGTTGTTCATATTCGGGAACACATCTTCGCATAATACCATCCACTCCTTCTTTATATAAGTGTGGGTCATCCCAGAAATAATGCCTCAAGTCATAAAAGAACTTCCTCCTTTGCTCGAACTGAAAAGGTTGGAGGCAAGTACTTGGAAACAATAAAGTTAGCATAATCGACATACCAAGGACTCGTCTCGCGAGCTCACCTTTATTACAGCCAATTGTTCATTTGGAAAACTATCATTAACGAGAACAGGATCATAAGCAATATTTTCCAATCTAGACAAATTATCAAGCAACAGGATTATCGACACCTTTCCTATCTACAATATGTAAATCAAATTCTTGCAAAAGAAGTACCCATCTAATAAGCCTCGGCTTAGCATCTTTCTTTGTCATAAGGTATCTAATTGCAGCATGATCGAGTATGAATAGTAACTTTTGAATCAACAATATAAGATCTAAATTTATCACAAGCAAAGACTACGGCTAATAATTCCTTTTCAGTTGTAGCATAATTTCTTTGAGCAGCATCAAGAGTTTTACTAGCATAATGAATAACATTCAGTTTTTTATCTACTCGCTGTCCAAGAACAGCGCCTACAATAAAATCACTAGCATCACACATAATTTCAAATGGTAAGTTCCAATCGGAGGTTCAACTATAGGAGCAGCTTGTTAAGGCTTTCTTTAGAGTTTCAAAAGCTTCCTTACAATCATCATCAAAAACAAACGGTACATCTTTTTGAAGAAGATTAGTAAGAGGCTTTGAAATCTTGGAGAAATCTTTAATAAATCTCCTATAAAACCCAGCATGACCAAGAACACTACGAATACCTTTAACATCCCTCGGATAGGGCATCTTCTCAATTGCTTCAACTTTAGCTCTATCAACTTCAATACCTCTCTCGAAATTTTATGTCCCAATACAATTCCTTCATTAACCATAAAGTGGCATTTCTCCCAATTAAGAACAAGGTTAGTTTCTTCACATCTCTGCAAAACTTTATCAAGGTTTCGCAAGCAACTATCAAAAGAATTCCCATAGACGGAAAAATCATCCATGAATACCTCTACAATACTCTCACAAAAACCATGAAAAACAGCAGACATGCATCTTTGAAAAGTAGCAGGAGCATTACATAAACCAAAAGGCATACGTCTATAAGCTCATCTCTTTCTATCCTAAAAACTTCACTCTCGCTATCCTCCAAATGTTGCCGCAAAGGATTATTAGGAACAAGAACAATAGATGCACATTGCTCCATTTTAAAATCATCACTAGGCAAATCAGCTTTATAAGGAGTTTTGGTAAATTTGGAGAAGTTAAACTCATAAGATTCACCAGCAAATTTAGTCAAAATTTTCTCTTTCTTGCAATCTATAATAGCTCCACAAGTATTTAGAAAAGGTCTACCAAAAATAATAGGACAATAATCACTAGCAAAGCAGAACCAAGTACCAAAAAGTCACAGGATATTTAATCTTACCGCATAAAACTTCCACATCTCGAACAATACCAATTGGAGAAATAGTTTCTCTATTAGCCAGCTGAATAACCACATCAATATCTTCAAGTTCACAAGAATCAATTTCATGCATAATCTCCGTGTAAAGCTCATAAGGGATACCACTAACGCTTGCACCAATATCACATAATCCATAATAGCAATGATCACCAATTCTAACGGATATCATAGGAACACTAGCTTGTTTGGGTTTATTAGGATGTGAAACAATATTAGAAGCATCTTCACGTAGAAAATAATATGACCATCCTCCACATTTTTAGTCACAATATCTTTAACTATTGCAACGAAGAGGGTTCAACTTTTATTTGTTCTTCAGTGTTCTACAGGTTTCTTTTCACTTTTATGAACCGCACTATTTATAACAGAGTACTCCTTCATTTTAGCAGTGGAAAGGAGTTTTTTCAATATAAGCTTCTGTGAATAACATGATCAATGCAGCTTCAACTACAACGCATTTATTAATAGATGAATCAATTTTATCTTTATACGGTTCATGATACTTATCAAAATTCTTCTTTGGCAATTCATAATGAGATGCAAAAGCTTTCTAAAGATTTACAGCAACTTGAGAATCAAGACGATATGTAGCACTCATATTACGAAATTTATCAGTATCCATAAAAGCTTTAATGCATTTATAATCATAAATTATACCTGATTCTCTATCCTTGTCGTTCTCCCAACCTTCGGTATTTTCTTGGATCCGATCAAGAAGGTCCCTTTTAAACTCTTCTTTGTTGCGTGTAAATGATCCAGAACAAGAAGTATCCAGCAAGGTCTTGTCTTGAAAAGAAAGTCTTGCATAGAAATTATCAATAATAACATTACCAGGTGATACGTCCAAAACGTATCTACTTTCCCGAACACTTTTGCTATTGTTTTGCCTCTAATTTGTGTATTTTGGATGCAACTAACACGGACTAACGCTGTTTTCAGCAGAGCTGCTCTGGTGTCTCGTTTTTGTGCAGAAATCCAACTTTCGGGAAAATCCTCGGAATTTATGCGAAGGCCCTATTTTCCCGAGAAACTAACGGAGCCAGAAGGACAAGTCAGGTGGAGGCCCGAGGGCCCCACACCATAGGGCGGCGCGGCCCGGGGGGCCCGCGCGGCCCTGTGGTGTGGCCCCTCGGCCGGCCTCCGACGCCCTCCTTCGGACTATTTATCGGCCTCGACCTAAAAACGCACGGGGAGAAGTCGAAGTCGCCGAGAAACCCTCCCGAACGCCGCCACATCGCGAAACTCCGTCGCGGGAGCCGAAGTCTCGCGTTCCGGCACTCCGCCGGGACGGGGAATTGGAGGAGATCATCGCCGCCATCACCGCCAACGCCTCTACATCAACCAGCCATGTTTCCCCCATCCATGTGTGAGTAATTCCCCCGCTGTAGGCCGAAGGGGATGGTAGGGATTGGATGAGATTGGTCATGTAATAGCATAAGATTGTTAGGGCATAGTGCCTAGTGTCCGTAATTGGTACTTTGATGATATTGTTGCAACTTGTTATGCTTAATGCTTGTCACTAGGGCCCGAGTGCCATGATCTCAGATCTGAACATGTTATTGTTTCATCAAGATATTCATTGTTTATGGTCTTACCTATAAGTTGTATACACATGTCGCTGTCCGGAACCGATGGGCCCGAAGTGACAGAAATCGGGACAACCGGAGGGAATGGTAGCGATGTGAGGATCACATGTGTTCACGGAGTGTTAATGCTTTGCTCCGGTACTCTGTTAAAAGGAGTACCTTAATATCCAGTAGTTTCCCTTGAGGCCCGGCTGCCACCGGCTGGTAGGACAAAAGATGTTGTGCAAGTTTCTCATTGCGAGCACGCACGACTATATATGGAACACATGCCTATTGATTGCTTTGTACTTGGACACCGTTTTATTATTATCCGCAAATGCCCTGCTATGATTGTTACATGAGTTTCTCTCATCCATGCAACGCCCGTTCATCCGTCCCCGTGCCTACGGTATTTTAATCCTGCTGTTTACTAAAATCACTACTGCTTGTCTTTGTTACTCTGCTGCTTGTTATTTCACTCATCGCTCTTGCTATAAAACTGTTACTACTGATAAACTCTTGCGAGCAAGTCTGTTTCCAGGTGCAGCTGAATTGACAACTCCGCTGTTAAGGCTTCCAAGTGTTCTTTGTCTCCCCTTGTGTCGAATCAATAAATTGGGTTTTACTTCCCTCGAAGACTATTGCGATCCCCTATACTTGTGGGTCATCAAGACTATTTTCACGGCGCCGTTGCCGGGGAGCATAGCTTTATTTGGAAGTTCACTTGGATTAATATTGTTCGCTGCAAATTCTCCATCATGGGTAAACCTCGCGATACTAAGATCGCCATATTACCATCCACTACAAGAAAAGGTACAATTCTGAATACCTCTGCTGCTCTTGATTCACCATCTGTGATTGATAAACTTGTTTCACCGCCGCATGCTTCACATGCGGGTACTTCTGCTGAATCTGAAAACTCTCATAATATTGATAATGTTTCTGCTGTGCTTGATGATAGTGGTTCATTGGGATCTTTTCTAGATGCTACAATTGCTAGGTCTAGACAAATTGAAAATACTGAAACTCCTAATGCTACTACACTGTTAATTCACCTGAACTTGATTATTTTAGTGATGATCCTGATGAAGATTATGTGGAGCTTAATGATGATTTTATTGAAAAATGCAATGCTACTACGATGCAAGAAAAATTAAAAAGTTGCTTGCGAGAACATGCTTTGTTAGATATAAAGCTGTCTCTCGATCCTAAATTTGCCACATCTCCTATAAACATTAGGGATAAAGATTATGATTTTTCTCTTGATCTATCTCATATAGCTATTGTTGAGAAAACACCCTTTTGTGGTACTGAAAAAGAAAGTGCTTGTTGAACACATGACTGAGTTATCTACTCTAAGTAGCTTGTTTTACGATGATGTCAAGATGCGTACTTACTTTGTTGCTAAAATCTTTCCATTCTCATTAAAGGATGACGCTAAAACTTGGTATAATAATTTGCCACCTAATTCTATTAAAAGTCCAAAAGAATTGCTTGATGTTTTCTTCCGCAAATACTTTCCTGCTAGTGCTCAACATATTGCTTTGCAGAGAATTTATAATTTTGACCAGGGAGATGAAGAGAAATTACCTGAGGCTTGGGCGAGATTTTGCTCTCTTATTAGAGCTCGGCCTGAGCATGATCTGGAAAAGCATGATTTACTTGATATATTTTATAGTGGACTAACCATTGAGTCTAGGGCATACCTGGATAGTTGTCTTGGTTGTGTTTTCGGGAAAAGAACTCCAGACGACCTGAAGAATTATTGGCTAAAATAAGCCGGAATCATGATGATTGGACTACGCCTGAACCAACTCCAACGCCAATATTGAAGAAGAGGGGTTTAATTAAATTGAATGATGAAGATATGAGGGAAGCCAAGAAGTCTCTCAAGGAGAAAGGTATTAAATCCGAAGATGTGAAGAATCTACCTCCCATAGAAGATATATGTGAGATAATTCCCCCTTCATCCATGATTGAGGTAAACTCCCTTCAACGCTTTACTAGGGAAGATATTCCGTATTCGAAACCTCCTGCACAATGCTTAGATGAGTTTGATAATTATATTGTTAAGCAAGAAAATTTTAATATGAGAGTAGAGAATCATTTAATGGAAAATTCTCGAGCTATTAGTGAATTGCATGATATTGTGGAGAGAACCTCCAATGATGTTAAGATGCTTGTTAAACATTTTCATATGATTCAAACTCAAATTGATCAACTCACTAAAGTGCAAAATGACTTGTTAGGGAATAATTCTAAAGAGAAACATGCTTATGAAGTAACAACTAGAGGTGGTGTCTCTACCCAGGATCCTCTATATCTTGAAGGGCATCCCAAAAGAATTGAACAAGATTCTCAACGCATTGAACCTAGTGCTCATTCTAAGAAGAAAAAGAAGAAGAAACATAAAAATGTTGTAGAATCCTCTCGAACTCGTTAATGATCCTAATAGTATTTCTATTTCGATGCTTGAAGCTGAAAGTGGTAATGAACATGATAATGATAAAGATAATGATAAGAATGATACTCCTGATAAAGAAGAGGTTGAAGAAGAACCTGAAAAGCATGCTAAAAATAAAAAGTATACTAAAGAAGACTTTATTGCTGAGAAACATGGTAATGAAAGAGAACCTTGGGTGCAAAAGCAAATGCCTTTTCCTGCTAAGAAACTAAAATCAAAGGAAGAAGAACACTATAATAAATTTTGCGATTGGATGAAACCTTTATTCTTGCAAATCCCTTTGAGTCGATGCTATTAAATTGCCTCCTTATTCAAAGTATATGAAAGATATTGTTACTAACAAGAGGAAAATCCCCAATGAGGAAATTTCCACTATGCTTGCTAATTACTCTTTCAATGGCAAAATTCCAAAGAAGTTGGGCGACCCGGTATACCTACTATTCCTTGTTCTATTAAGAATAATTATGTTAAAACTGCTCTATGTGATTTGGGAGCCGGTGTTAGTGTTATGCCTTTTTCTCTTTATAAGAGACTTTACTTAGATAAGTTGATACCTACTTGATATATCTTTGCAAATGGCTGATAAATCTACTGCTATTCCTGTTGGTATATGTGAGAATGTTCCTGTTCAAGTTACTACTAAGCGCTTGATATTGACTGATTTTGTTGTGTTGGAAATGCCTGAAGATGATAATATGTCTATTATTCTTGGGAGACCTTTTCTTAACACCGCAGGGGCTGTTATTGATTGCAACAAAGGAAAGGTTACTTTCAATGTTGATGATAGGGAGCATACCGTTTATTTTCCCAAGAAGATTGAGAAAGCGTGTGGAGTTAATACTATTTCTAATGTGAGAACTATCAAAGTGGGAACTATTGATTGTCCTATATATGAGCCTAAGGAAGAATATCAAACTCTTGTGATTGGATCCATATCAATACAATTCAAGGTAACATGATTGATTTGGGGTTTATTTCTTCTTATACTATGTAAAATTTATTTGGTGACAAGACTTGATCAACCTTGTTAACGAATACCTTTTATATGCATAGAGGAGGTAAACAACATCTCTTTCTTCCTCCATTTGCTCTAGTTGCTTGTAGCATTTTTAATTTGCAAAGTTCCTTAGTTATTTGGAGATTTCAAAAAATTTCCTGGCCAGTAATAATAAACTAAATACCCAGAAATGTGCGTTTTTCAAAGTTTTCAAAAATTCACAAAAATTATACCGTTGGTCCTATTTTTCGACGAGGCACACAGGAGCACCGAGAGGATGACCTGTGGGGCACCGCGAGGGCGCCAAACCACAGGCCGGCGCGGCCAAGGAGGTGGTCGCGCCACCATGTGGTGTGGGCCCCCCTTGCCCCACTTTGTCATCTCTTTCTCCCAGCACCTTCTCTCTCCCGAAAAACTCGTACCAAGTTCCTCTCTCTCGCGTTTTTGCTCCAGAGCTCCAGATTTCTCGATCTCTTTGCTCAGCCCAGATTTCCTGCTGAAATTTGGCACATTTGCTCCTTGGTATGTGACTCCTCCACCCATCCAAGTAGAATTTTGTTTGGTTGAGTATATCTTGAATATTTTGCTGCTGTAGGTAACATGTTTAGTGAGCTTGCATGCTTGTTCTAAGTGGTAGAAATTAGTTTTGATGCATGATTAGTACTCTAGCAAGTTCCTATGGTAGTTTCCCTCAATTATATGTCACCAAATCAAATTTCTATATTGTTTGTTGAAATTTCAGAAAATGGAGTGGAATAGATATCACTTGAACCAGCAAGAATTGGAAGTCCAACAAGTTATGAGAGTCAATCGTGAAGAGGGAGTATACCCCTCTTACTACCCGTGCGCGGATTTTATGAGAAGCGCGGGAATACTTGAAGATGTTCAAAGTCTAATTTCTCATGCGGGGCTGAGTGACTTTGTTGAAGGAGAGCCAAGACAATATGTAAAATTAACTATGTCTTTTGTGCAGGACTTCAAGTTCAATTGGTCGCGATCTAACCCCACGGTCCAGTATAAAATTTACAATAAAGCTGTCAACTTGCCATTTAGTGCTTTTTGTGCAGCAATTAGAGTACCGCAATGGGGGTCATGCGAGAAGATAAGGGGATCGCCGCAAGAACTCTTGGACCTCTTCAAGATGATTTGCGATGGAAGGAGTTTCTTAGGGGATAATGGTAAAATCACTAGTATTCAGCTCCCGGCTATCCGTTACTTTGCCTATTTTATTACCAAATGCGTTCTTGCTAAAAAGATTGGTGGTAAACTTTCTATCCCGGATTTGGCTTTTCTAGCTGCGGCACTGCAAAATAGTAAGACTTATAATTTGGGGGCATTGATAGCCTATAGACTTGCTACTAACCGTGAGAAAGGTGGAATTTGTGGAGGTCTCATCGCCTCTCGTTTACTGGCTTTTCATAATGTAGAACCTCATCATTTTGATATTCCATTCCCCATAGAAAAACTTGATATAGCCTCTATGATTAAACATGAATTTGTTTCAGATTCCTCCAACTTGGGTAACCTGTTTTACAAGATGACATTTTATAAGAAAGTCTGGAGAATAACTAAGAAAACTGAGAAACTAGTAAGATTGCTCGCGCTGTTTTGTCTAACCTTGATTCCAGGGGAGATTGGTCGGTCACGGAAGGTGCCTGGATGCACACATAGAGAGAGGAGGTCAACATGCAAGAGACGACACGGAGGTCGAGGAGCACCTCGACACATCATCCGATGCAGCAAGTTCCTCGCATCAACATGGTGGATATGCGGAGCCTCCACGCTTTTCTTACGCACGGGAACTTTACTATGACTACTCCATGAATTACCCACCGGCGAGTAACAACGATCCTCGTTGGGGTTGAACTCCACTTAGGCCAAAAGCCTAAGCTTGGGGGGAGGTATACCGGCATCACTCATTCTTTGCATATTCTGGTTGCTGGATACTTGCACATACTTGTTTAGTCTCTTTGAGTGGTTTTCTAATGAGAGGAAGATGATATTTGGGGAAGTGCTGCCTGAAAACAGATTCTGGAATGTTACCGTAAAAATTCTCAAAAATAGGCAGAGCGTCATTTTGAGCTGCCAATTTTTGTGCAGGTTCCCCAGGTTGTTATCTAACTTTCATTAGTTGAACACTTTTCGAGCTGAGCAACGTAAGATTTTTGTAAAAATCGATTTCTGTACTGCTGTCGGGTTTTGGCAGATTTCTGCCATCTCGCTTTTCTGTGTTTCTTTTAGTTTGCTATTTCTTGTTTTTGCTTTGTTTCCTTACCAAAACATAAAAAGACCAAAAATATTTCTGTTGTTTCTCTTCACCATTTGTTTGCTTTGGTTTCTTGCATTTGTTTCGCTTTATTTGCTATTGCTAGTTTGCTATAAGAAAACCCAAAAAGATTTTGCTTTGTTTGTTTGTTTCCTCTTGTTCTTGTTCTCAAATTCAAAAACACCAAAAATATTTGCTGTTCTTCTTTGGTTTATAAAGTTCTTTATGAGTTCAATGGTCTTCGGTGGCTGGAGCGTGGTTTTCATTTCATATTATCCAAGCTACACAAGTGAAAAGGCAATAATGACGATCTACGACAATCTGATTGTGGTGAGAGGCTGGTATGAACTCTATTTGTTTTCATTTTTGTACATATACTCATCCATGTGAGCATGCTTAGTTGGTTCATGTGAGGTATATGTTATTTGAGAAAGTCTAGTAGTTTATGATCTCTCATGTTTAGCTCCAATCTATTAATATGAGTAGCATGTCATGGATGTTTGCTTGCATTGTTTTATTCATAAGTAAGTATGGCATTGTGGTATCCTCCTCTGAATAATTCATTTATATCGACTTGGCACATGCTCACGCATGCATATGACTGAACAAAAAGTCAATTAAGCCTCGATGATTTATATTGCTTCGAGTTCTTGTATCACTTTTATGCCTCCGTTAATTTATTTTGCCGCAAGCATGATTATGACAGTTACTGCTCTCTTGATTTGTCGCTCCCTAGTCTATTGCTAGCCTTCACTTGTACTGAGCGGGAACGCTGCTCGTGCTTCCAAACACCTGAAAACCAAGTTATTCCAAAAGTGTCCACTATAAATACCTATGCATGGCATTTCAAACCATTCCAAGTAAATTCTCATGCGCTACCTTTAAAACCTTCAAAATGCTTCTCAATTTGTGTTTATGTTTCATAGCTCATGAGGAAGTATGTGGTGTTTAGCTTTCAACCTTGTCATTTACTTTTGACGGACTCTCATATGGACTAGTGGCACATCCGCTTATCCAATAATTTTGCAAAAAGAGCTGGCAATGGGATTCCCGGTCCCGAATTAATTAACTTAAATAGACACTCCTCCATGGTTTGTGATTGTTGGACGGCACCCGAAGGATTCGGTTAGCCATGGCTTGTGTAAGCAAAGGTTGGGGGGAGTGTCATCATCATAATAAAACTAAAATAAAAAAGGCACTCCTTCATGGTATGAGATTGTTGGCAGGCACCCGAGGATTCGGTTAGCCATGGTTTGTGCAAGAAAGGTTGGAAGGAGTGCCAAATAAATATGCAATAATTCATGGGAGCCGCTCTTGAAAGTCCGGTTGGCGAGGTAGTTAGTGTACCCATTACCATTCGTTGACAACAACAAACACCTCTCAAAATAATTTTACTCCTGTCTTTATAAAAATGAAAAGCTCTAGCGCATGTTAATCCACTGCTTCCCTCTGCGAAGGGTCAATCTTTTACTTTTATGTTGTGTCTCCATTATTTCTTTGAGCACTATCTTGAGAGCACAACTTGTCATTCTTAGTATAATATGCTTGTCTCAAAATATGATTGATTGTGGTATAACTTTGATGCATTTATCTTTTGACAATCACTACTTCTAGTCTTTCTATGAACTCCGGAGGTGCCCGGGCATTTATGTTTTGCCAATCAAATACGAGCAAGCGAGATACCACTTTATCATACTCTCTTATGAACATTGCAATCCTGCTTATATACATGATTCATGATGCTTATTATTAATTGTTGGTACCTCTCCATGATTGACATAGGCTTGTTAGATGATCTTATTTGCATGTATCTCATTATGAACTGCTTAAGTATTAGCCATAGCATGAGAATATATACATCATATGAGCAAATGTGTTCGTGAAAGTTCTTTTATCGCTCGGTTGTTAACTGAATTGCTTGAGGACAAGCAATAAGCTAAGCTTGGGGGAGTTGATACGTCCAAAACGTATCTACTTTCCCGAACACTTTTGCTATTGTTTTGCCTCTAATTTGTGTATTTTGGATGCAACTAACACGGACTAACGCTGTTTTCAGCGAGAACTGCTACAGTGTCTCGTTTTTGTGCAGAAATCCAACTTTCGGGAAAATCCTCGGAATTTATGCGGAAGGCCCTATTTTCCCCGAGAAACTAACGGAGCCAGAAGGACAAGTCAGGTGGAGGCCCGAGGGCCCCACACCATAGGGCGGCGCGGCCCGGGGGGGCCCGCGCGGCCCTGTGGTGTGGCCCCCTCGGCCGGCCTCCGACGCCCTCCTTCGGACTATTTATCGGCCTCGACCTAAAAACGCACGGGGAGAAGTCGAAGTCGCCAGAAACCCTCCAGAACGCCGCCACATCGCGAAACTCCGTCGCGGGAGCCGAAGTCTCCGTTCGGCACTCCGCCGGGACGGGGAATTGGAGGAGATCATCGCCGCCATCACCGCCAACGCCTCTACATCAACCAGCCATGTTTCCCCCATCCATGTGTGAGTAATTCCCCCGTTGTAGGCCGAAGGGGATGGTAGGGATTGGATGAGATTGGTCATGTAATAGCATAAGATTGTTAGGGCATAGTGCCTAGTGTCCGTAATTGGTACTTTGATGATATTGTTGCAACTTGTTATGCTTAATGCTTGTCACTAGGGCCCGAGTGCCATGATCTCAGATCTGAACATGTTATTGTTTCATCAAGATAATCATTGTTTATGGTCTTACCTATAAGTTGTATACACATGTCGTCTGTCCGGAACCGATGGCCCCGAAGTGACGAAATCGGGACAACCGGAGGGAATGGTAGCGATGTGAGGATCACATGTGTTCACGGAGTGTTAATGCTTTGCTCCGGTACTCTATTAAAAGGAGTACCTTAATATCCAGATAGTTTCCCTTGAGGCCCGGCTGCCACCGGCTGGTAGGACAAAAGATGTTGTGCAAGTTTCTCATTGCGAGCACGCACGACTATATATGGAACACATGCCTATTGATTGCTTTGTACTTGGACACCGTTTTATTATTATCTGCAAATGCCCTGCTATGATTGTTACATGAGTTTCTCTCATCCATGCAACGCCCGTTCATCCGTCCCCGTGCCTACGGTATTTTAATCCTGCTTGTTTACTAAAATCACTACTTGCTGTCTTTGTTACTCTGCTGCTTGTTATTTCACTACTTGCTATCTGCTATAAAGCTGTTACTCATCGATAAACTCTTGCGAGCAAGTCTGTTTCCAGTGCGGCTGAATTGACAACTCCGTTGTTAAGGCTTCCAAGTGTTCTTTGTCTCCCCTTGTGTCGAATCAATAAATTGGGTTTTACTTCCCTCGAAGACTCGTTGCGATCCCCTATACTTGTGGGTCATCACCAGGAAGCTCATGAATGGGGCATTTGAGCATTAAAGACTTCAATCTCCCCCAAGCTTGGGCAATACTCTCTCCATCATGAGGCCAAAAATTATATATGCGATTCCGATCCTTGTGAATTTCACTTGGAGGATAGAACTTAGAATAAAACCGGGGCACAATATCATTCCATTCAAGAGAATCCCCATTATCCGAGTAATTTATACCAATGCGCCGCCTTACCGGACAGCGATAAAGAGAATAGTTTCTTCCTCACTTCATCCATAGCAATACCTGCACATTTGAATAACCCGCATAATTCATGCAAAAACAAGTAAATGATCACCGGGATGGACAGTTCCATCCCCTTCATAGCGGTTATCCATAACACGTTCAATAATTTTCATAGGTATTTTATATGGTATCACTTCCTCACCTGGCGCCTCATCCACTACCGTTGCGGTAGTAGTAGATTTCCCAAATAAAAATTGAAGAGAAGATCTCTCCATAATGACTTATAGCGACGGCGAGAAATAAAATCAGCACAACGGTAAAGGTTTTCCTTACCAATTCCACTTACCAATAGCGCTTCACTCCCCGGCAACGGCGCCGGAAAATAGTCTTGATGACCCACAAGTATAGGGGGTGTATCGTAGTATTTTCGATAAGTAAGAATGTCGATCCCAACGAGGAGCGAGAAGGTGTTGACAAGCGGTTTCGATGAAGGATTCACTGTAAATGCTCACGAGACAAGTATTCGGGGGTTTTGATGTAACAGGTTGAATAAAGTACGAGTAAGTAAAGTGCGAGAGTAACAATTGCAGCGAGTGGCCCAATCCTTTTTAGCACAAAGGACAAGCCGGTTTGTTTACTTATAATGACCAAACGTTCTCGAGGACACACGGGATTTTAGTCTAGTGCTTTCGCTACATACGGCTAAATAATCTTCATTGTTATGATAAGTGTTGTGTGGGTGAACCTATGCTAATGTACCGCCCTTCCTAGGACTAATACATACTTGTGATTATACCCCTTGCAAGCATCCGCAACTACAAGAAAGTAATTAAGAATAAATCTAACCACAGCCTTAAACTCTGAGATCCTGCGATCCCTCCTGCATCGATATACCAACGGGGGTTTAGGTTTCTGTCACTCCGGCAACCCCGCAATTGGCAAGCGAATACAAGATGCATTCCCCTAGGCCCATAAATGGTGAAGTGTCATGTAGTCGACGTTCACATGACACCACTAGAAGAATAACACCACAACTTAAATATCATACCATTGAATATTACTCAACCATAGTTCACTACTAACATTTAGACTTCACCCATGTCCTCAAGAACTAAACGAACTACTCACGAGACATCATATGGAACATGATCGGAGGTGATATGATGATGAATAACAATCTGAACATAAACTTGGTTCAATGGTTTCACTCAATAGCATCAACAACAAGTAGAGATCGATACCGGGAGAGTTTCCCCTATCAAACAATCAAGATCAAACCCAAATTGCTACGGCGGTGACGGTGTCCGGCGGTGGAGACGGCGGTGATGATGGTGGAGATGATGATGATGGTGATGGAGATGATGTCCGGCTCGATGACGGTGACGATGGCGTCGATTTCCCCCTCCCGGAGGGAATTTCCCGGCAGTTCCTGCCCGCCGGAGAGCTCTTTTCTCTCTGGTGTTCTCCGCCCCGCAGAGGCGGCTGTAACTCCTCGCGAGGTACCCTCTGTGGCTTAGGTTTTCGGGACGAAGGATTTCGCGAAGAAAAGGAGGCGAAAGGGGCCGTGGGCCCCCCACACCACATGGCGGCGCGGCCGGGCCATGGGCCGCGCCGCCCTAGGATGTGGGCCCACCCTGGGTCCTCTGGCTCCTCCTTACGGCTTCCTTCGTCATCTTGAAAAATAGGATTTTTGGTATAATTTCCTTCCACAGTTGATCTTCCGAAATATTGCGTTCGACGGTGCTTTTTCCAGCGAGAATCCTGGCTCCGGTGCTTGATCCTCCAATAATGATGAAACATGCAAAATAGATGAAATAACATAAGTATTGTATCCCAATATGAAATATATCAATGAATAACGACAAATTATGATATAAAATAGTGATGCAAATTGGACGTATCGGCACCTCGCCGAGACCAAGCCGTTGTCGGGCTACCACTACACGGTTGGTAAGACTCATAACCAGTTTGATGCTAACCAGGCTTGATGATCCGGTTCGAGGTACTCATGCCAACGGGGAGGAAGCAAGGACGAATCATGATGGAATACGAATGCTTGGGTGCTAGCGTCATCGGAAAAGTTATCCAATCGAAAGGAGACTGGGTTTTCAAAGGTCTCCGGTTCAGTATAAGGAAAGAACAGGGGTTTGTCCAAACCTTGGAAGAAGATCTTGAACCACCCTGCTGCTTCCTTAGGGATCAGCCTGCTGCCTGGGAGACCATACAAGGCTTGGCCATAGCTGGTGCATCGGATGTCCGTTCCATTAACATCTGGAAAGGTGCAGGTGGTCAAAGGTGGGAAGTCTGGGATCTGGTTCTGAAAGTATAGCTGCGCCCACAACTGAATAAACCACCAGGGGCCGCCAGTTTTAACTGTCTTTTGAGAGAACAGTTTGACAGACATCAGTTGAAGAGATCGATAGACCTCTCCAAGAAACAGTTTGCCTAGGCCAAGTTGGGTACCTTTGGCCAGTTCATAAGCCAGGGAAAGGTAATTCTTGGTAGGGGCAAGTGATGGACCACAGAATATGAAGTGCTCCAACCAGAAGTTCAGGAAGGCTGTGTGTTCTCTCTCTGTCACAGGGCCTTTGGTCTTCATATAACGATTGAGGTAGGCACCCCGATTTGGTACACTCTTTTTAGAAGAAAGGGTGAAAGGGACTTTCGGCAGTTTGAATGCAGAAGGGCTTGGGGATGCAATGTCTAGGCCTGTGATCATGGCCACATCCAGCAGAGTTGGTGTCATAGGGCCATGGCCAAACATGAAGCAGTTCAGTGCGTCAGACCAGAAGTAGCCGATGGTTTTCGTAATGTTTTCATTCTTCTCAAGAGGAGACAATGATAATGACAAGGCATCGGCTATCCCTATGGCTTCCCAGGTGGCATAATGGGTTTTGGATACTCTATTGTACCATATGCCACCCAACCCTCAGGAGGATTAGGCCAGGCTCGCAGCGGCCGGCCCGGGAGGTCAGATCTAAGTTCTGATTCACGAAGGGGATTCTGTTAGCTTCGCATGAAATTAAGAGGGCAGGACTCTCGGAAGAACGAGGACCGAGGCACATAGAATTTGCGAGAGAAGGATGTGGCAGCAGGATATCTGAAACCTAAAATTGATAATGGGATAGAACATTAATTCAGGTGTTTGCTGTTTACTCCTAACATTGATGCACATGACAAAGAGGCTGTTGAGGATTACCTTCAGACTGGAGACCATGGCGTTGGCGTTGGATGATTCCGCCATTGGATGCGCTGAGGAATCAGGACGACGCGGCTGAGATCTGAGATTCGTGGAGCTGCCGGGGCGGCGATTTTGGGGATCTGAGTTTCCCAGACGGAGGGCGCAGGTTACCGTTTGGAGGGGCAGTTAGGTTGGCCTTACTCCTGTTTTATCATCGAGGCTGATGTGATACCATCGGCTCTTTTGGGGAGTGCTTGACTCTGACTATCGGCAAAGTTAAGTGAAGACATTCCTTCATTTTAAGATGATTTTCTTTAGATTGGTGATAAAAGTTAAAGAGGCAAGACGCCACGACATGACCCGACGAAGGAAAAGCGTAATGATTTTGGAAATGTCATTTCCAAAACCATGGGGGCATGTGTTATCACCAGAATTTGACCGGATCAGAGGTGGGCCGCGATTGGAGATGGGCTTGAAGAATATACATAGAAGAAATACATGAATCGGCCTTGTATACCAAGTTTGGGCTAAATTGCCCGTGTATCTGTATCATAGTAGGTTACGTGTCGGTCAGGAGTTAGAGTTTAACCCGTGCACGGTTAGGTGCACGCCTGAATTAGAAAGTCCCCCGGACTATAAATATGTATCTAGGGTTTATGAAATAAACAACAACCAACGTTCAACACAAATCAATCTCGGCGCATCGCCAACTCCTTCGTCTCGTGGGTTTCTTCCGGTAAGCACCATGCTGCCTAGATCGCATCTTGCGATCTAGGCAGCATAAGCTTATTATGTTGTTCATGCGTTGCTCGTGCTGAAGCCTTGTTGATGGCGAGCAACGTAGTTATCTTAGATGTGTTAGGGTTAGCATTGTTCTTCGTATCATATGCTGTCGTAGTGCAACCCTTGTACATCTAGCCGCCCTTACACCTATCTTAGGTGTAGGGGCGGCACCCGCTTGATCATTGTCTAGTAGATCCGATCCGTTACGGTTGCTCCTTGTTCTTCAAGGATTAGTTTAATATCTGCAATAGTGAGGCCTTACAAAGGGTTGGAGGATCCAGCGGCGTGTAGGGTGTAGTCCTGCTAGCCCTAGACGGGAGGTTCCGGGATCAACCTCGTGTTGGTTTTTAGGCCCTGTCTAGGATCGGCTTACGATCACCGTACGCGAGCGCGAGGCCCAATCGTGAGTAGGATGATCCGATTATGCGGTGAAAACCCTAAATCGTCGTAGATCGCTTCAGCTTTATCTTGATCAAGCGGGACCACCATATATTCGTACACCTTGTACGAATCATGGGTGGATCGGCTCTTTGAGCCGATTCACGGGATAACCCGAGAGCCGACCGAGGCTCGTATTTAACGTTTACGTGTATGCCATGCAGGAAACTAAGCGAGGCATCATCCAACACCTTCCCGACCGGGTATAGGTCGAGGTGGCACGCCCTTGCGACAGCATCAGACGTGCGTGCAGAAGGCTTTGCGGGCCGTCGCTCGGAGGGACCAGGGCCAGCCGCAGTCCTGGGAGGTCCCGGCTCTACGGTGTTGCCCGTCGCTGCCCGCCGGTGGATTTCTGACCGCAACAAAAATCCAAAATTGAAAATCTCTGTCAAGCGCTACAATCTCCCGCCAATAAATTCCAAAATATTCGCAAAGCGTTTTCAAATTTAAGTTTTTTTAGGAGATAGTACATGGGAACTGATTTCGATTGTGAATATGACTTGATGTGACCGTAGGCCTTGGATTCTTGAACAGAGGCACTACGCCTATCTACCATTTTTCTAGTACTAATATTGCTTCTATCAGTAGCAAAGTTCAAAGTTCAAAATCTCAGTCGAGAGGCAAAAACCCCCCGCAAAATGAATCCGGAATATTTCAGACGCGTTTTTGGATTGAACTTTGGAGAACTTGGGTGTAAATGATTTTATGATGATGGCTTGATGTGACCCCTGGCCTCTTTTTTTTTCCTGAACAGGGCTACAAAGTAGCATGGTCTACCCCTGGCCTTATATATTACAATCACGAGTATATTACTTGCACCATAGCCGTATTCAAAATCAATTTTCAGTCAAGCTGCAAAATCTCCAACCAATCCTGAAATATTTCGGAAGGGCTTTTCAAAATGGATTTTCAAGATACATCATGATTATGATCGTGGTAACCGATTTTCAACGTGATGATGACTTGATGTGACATTTGGCCGTACTAGTACGGTCTCATATTTTTGTATTACTTGCACTGTAGCCAAATTCGAAATCTCATTCCAGCGGCAAAACTTCCCGCCCGAAAAATACAAATATTTCACACGCTTCTAACTTCCCATTCTACCCTCGTAAAGATGACAACAATGTCCATGTATAAGTCGGTTGGGGGGGTCTACCCGTCATTTTTTTCGATCACCACCTCCCTAGCCCCGGAAACTAACCGAAAAAAAATTCATTTCCCTCAGTCTCTCCTCTGAGACCACACCCACCGGAACTTCCCAAGTCCCTCTCTCTCCCACCTCCACGACCACCGCACCGGAACATCCCCGCCGGACTTCCCTGGCCTACCCGAGGCCTCGCGATCCTCGTCATCCGGCTTCCTGCCGGAGCCGCTTCATCGACGCCTTCATCAACCGGACCGGATCATCCCCGCCGAACCTCGAAACCATATGCTCATCCAGCAGTTTACCGCAGTCGCTTCAGCTGCGGTATCGTCCACCCCACCGGAGCCGCTTCGCCGGAACCGTCGTCCACCGCATCGGATCTTACTCACCGACACCGCTGTGCATGAACCGGATCTGCTTCACCGGCGCCGTGCAAGATCTAAACTCTTCTACTGTCGCTTTTCTATTGCTTGCCTGCAAGTTCTTGTTTAATCTTGGGGGAACTTGTTTGTGCTAACGACGCGCCGTTACGTTTTTGCAGATGAGATGAGTAACCATGAAGTGTAATGGCCGTCTCTCCAACCCCAAGTAGCACATGTAGCGTACTTCATCACCGGATCTATCAACCCCGGGAAGATCTGCTGTGACTCCCACGAGTGCTTCTCCTCATGTAAGTCCCTTGTTTTAGCGCCATGTTCTGGGTTCAGATGCTTGTTTGTCTGAAGCTCTTTTAGTTCATTCCTAGCTATGATCGTAACACCTTGCTATTTTCTAGTTCATTGCCAACTTTAAGCGATTGAACATTTTGGTTTGCATTCCCTGATCTGTAGATGTAGCCATCATAACTTCTATCTTGCTCAGTCGTTGTTACAAAAATTATAGGATGCTACTATTTTGTTCATGCCAATCTTGTTCTCCCTGAACATGTTGGTTTGCATTCCCCGTACTACAGGTGATGCCATTGTTATTTCTATCTACTTCGTCGTAAGCTAACAAAGTAACTGCTCTGCTATTAGTTCCTGCTTGCTATCGCTCCGCCATCCTGCAGATACAAATTTATTTGAACTCGTCACAGCAGACTACTTCCATCATAATTTTGTCTCGCCATCCGATTCTTCAAAAGCTGCAATATTAACTTGTTTCTCTTAATTGGCATGGCGCTCACATATAGAATGGTGAACATATTGGTGTGCATTCCCTCTTCTACAAGTTCACGAGCGATCCCACTATTTTCCGTTTCTGGTCCATCGTAAGCCGTAGCATTAACTATCCTCTATGTGTTGCTCATTACAACTTTATATCCCGAAACGAATTGATTTGTTTCCCTTATCTACAAGTTTATGAGTGATGCCATTATAACTCCTATCTGTTTTATTCCTAGCTATTATAGTAACATCCTCGCTATTATTTAGTTCATGGCCAATTTTAAGTAATTGCACATGTTGGTTCGCATTCCCTGCTCTATAGCTTTTGGCATCGTAACTTCTATATTTGGTTTACATTCCCTACTCTGTAGATCTAGCCATCATAACTTTATCTTGCTCAGTCGTTGTTACAAAAATTATGGCCTGCTACTATGTTGTTTGTGCCAATTTTTTACTCCATGAACATGTTGGCTTGCATTCCTTGTACTACAGGTGATGCCATTGTTTTGTATCTAGTTCATTGTAAGCTAACAAAGTAAGAACTTAGTTTGGCATGCTATCACTCTGCTATCTAGCCTGTGGTACAAATAAACTTGTCATACTACTAGATAATAATTTTGTGTGCCATCTTGTTCTTCAAAAGCTGCATTATTGACTTGTTTCTCTGACTTGGCATGACGCTCACATATGGAATGCTGAACATATTGGTTTGCATTCCCTCTTATACAAGTTCACAGTTGATCCCACTATATTCTGTATCTGGTCCATCCTAAGCTCCAGCATTAACTATCCTCTATGTGTTGCTCATTACAAGTTTATATCCCGATACATCTTGATTTGCATCCCCTTCACTATAAGTTCAGGAGTATTATTTAGTTCACGGCCAATTTGAAGTAATTGCACTTGGCACATGTTGGTTCACATTCCCTCCTCTTTAGCTTTTGTCATCGTAACTTCTATTTTTGGTTTACATTCCCTGCTCTGTAGATGTAGCCATCATAACTTCATCTTACTCAGTCGTTGTTACAAAATTTATAGCCTGCTACTATGTTGTTCATGCCAATTTTGTGCTCCCTGAACATGTTAGTTTGCATGGGACTCGACGAGTAGTAAGTCTCGTCGTTTCATTTTAACGTGCTCGTTATATTGGTCGTTGGTATGCGGCATGCACTCTTTGTTTGCTTATTGTGCGCATTACAATGATCTTGTTATAACGACGAAATGATGAGTTCCAAATTCTTTGGCAAACAATATTGTAGTGTCTTTGCCTTTACACTGTTGTTGTCTTAACTTGTAATGTCTTTGTTTCAGATATAGGTGGTGCATGGACAACTTAAAAGATTGCCGAATGGCTTCATTGAATTGCTAGGTTTAATTACCATTCAATTTCTCTGGGTTCCGTAATATTTTTTCAAAGCCTTGCGACTGATGTAATATTTCGTTAGTTTTTATAGTTCTTTCGCGCATTTTTTCTATGGTGCTCGTGGTAAGTGAGGCTATACGACGTAAATCATGTGCTGCGTAAATATTCTCGATATCTAAATCACAAATTCCCATCCCTTAAACGCCCCAATTATGCGAAATCACATATGTGCCTAGCACGCAAAATCCTAAAGCGCCTATTATGCCGGCATATAAACAGCAACTAAACGGGCTGGCCCACTACTTATTGGGCCAGCCCACTTGATTTATGGTGGACCCTACCCTCTAATGTGCCGGCCCTGTAACAGAAAAGTGGGCCCCACAGGCTTATTGGGTCAGCCCGCTAATTCGTCGGGCCAGCCCACCTAATTTACAGTGGACCCCACATACTAATTGGGCCGACCCTTTAGCACGATATTGGCCCCACACGATTATTCGGCCGGCCCACTAACTTGTTGGGCCAGCCCAATAGCTTTTGTGGTGGACCCCACATACTAAATGGGCCGGCCCTTTAACAGGGAAGTGGGACCCACCTGTGTTTTTGGCCCGATCCACTATTTTGCTGGGCCGGCCCACTTGATATAAGGTGGACCCCACATACTAAATGGACCGGCCCTTCAATAGGAAAGTGGGACCCACCTATGTTTTTGGCCCGGCCCACTACCTTGTTGGGCCGGCCCACTTGCTATATGGTGGACCCCATATACTAAATGGGCCGGCCCTTTAACAGGGTTGTGGGACCCACCTGTGTTTTTGGCCCGGCCCACTTTCTTGTTGGGCCAACCCACTTGCTATGTGGTGGACCCCACATACTAAATGGGCCGGGCCTTTAACATGAAAGTGGGGCCCACCTGTGTTTTTGGCCCGGCCCACTATCTTGTTGGGCCGGTCCATTTGATCTATTGTGGACCCCACGTACTAAATGGGCCGGCCCGATAGCAGGATAGTGGGACCCACATGCTAATTGGGCTGGCCCAATAACTTCTTGGGCCGGCCCACTTGCTTTAAGGTGGACCCCACTTGGTAAATGGGCGGCCCGATAACGAGAAGTGGGTCCCGCATGTCTTGTGGGCCGGCCCTTTTCCCTGTTGACCGGTCAAACGAGTGCTCTCGCCACCTGGGCCGTCCACAGCATTCAGCCCATTAGCTGGGCCGGCCCATTACAAGTTTTGACCGAGTCAACCTTAGAGGTTAGGCCGGCCCACGTAACTAATGGACCAGACCCAGCTACCATAGTTGACCGGTCAAACTATGTCATCGCTGGCCGGCCCACAAACATAATGGGCCGGCCCGCCAAGACGTGGCCGAGCCTCGTGTGGGCCTACCATCTACCATGGGGTTTCGTGGCCGTTAACACAGTTAGCCGCCATTAACAAGCGTCGGCACGTGCTCAATTAGCATGACGTCGCGATCAGCCGGGCTCCAGAAACACTTCGGCAGCGGTCCAGATTTCAGTGGCGGAAGGGCGCCCAAGCGCGACGGGCCGAAAAATCGTCGTAGGACTTTCCACGATGCGCTTTCGACAAGGACCCATATCGTCGGGTTAGGCCCATAGCGACGAAAAATACCCCTTAGCAGACGATTTTGGGACGTTGTCCTATCAGAACTTTTCTTGTAAAGTCGCCCATTTAGTATGTGGGGTCCACCATATAGCAAGTGGGTCGGCCCAACAAGAAAGTGGGCCGGGCCAAAAGCACAGTGGGTCCCACTTTCCGTTAAAAGGCCGGCCCATTTAGTATGTGGGGTCCACCGTATATAGCAAGTGGGCCGGCCCAACAAGATAGTGGGCCGGGCCAAAAACACATGTGGGTCCCACTTTCGTGCTAAAGGGCCGGCCCATTTAGTATGTGGGGTCCACAACAAAAGCAAGTGGGCCGGCCCAACAAGATAGTGGGCCGGCCCAATAAGCATGTGGGGCCACTATCGTGCTAACGGGCCGGCCCAATTAGTACGTGGGGTCCACTCATGAAAGCAGTTGGGCCGGCCCAACGAGTTAGCGGGCCGGCCCAATAAGCTTGGTGGGGCCCACTTTTCTCGATGCGGTGGCCGGCCCAGTAGTGGGTGGGGTCCACCGTAAAGCAAGTGGGCTGGCCCAATAAGTGTGGGCCAGCCCGTTTAGTTGCTGTTTATATGCCGGCATAATAGGCGCTTTAGGATTTTGCGGGCCGGCACATATGTGATTTCGCTTAATTGGGCCGTTTAAGGGATGGGAATTTGTGATTTAGATACTGAGAATATTTACGCAGCACATGATTTCTGTCGGATAGCCTCACTTACCACAAGCACCAAAGAAAAAATGCGCGAAAGAACTATAAAAACTAACTAAATATTACATCAGCCTGCAAGGCTTTGAAAAAATATTACGTAACCCAGAGAAATTGAATGGTAATTAAACCTAGCAATACAATGAAGCCATTCAGCAATCTTTTAAGTTGTCCATGCACCACCTATATCTGAAACAAAGACATTACAAGTTAAGACAGCAACAATGGAAAGGCAAAGACACTACAATATTGTTTGCCAAAGAATTTGGAACTCATCATTTCGTCGTTATAACAAGATCATTGTAATGCACACAATAAGCAAACAAAGAGTGCATGCCGCATACCAACAACCAATATAACGAGCACGTTAGAATGAAACGAACGAGACTTACTACTCGTCGAGTCCCATGCAAACCAACATGTTCAGGGAGTACAAAATTGGCATGAACAACATAGTAGCAAAGCTATAAATTTTGTAACAACGACCGAGCAAGATGAAGTTATGA
>NC_061511.1:66209714-66242171 GCF_022539505.1 Lolium rigidum
ATGTTTCGTTGTACCACTCTGAGCGATATAATGCTAGTGGAACGGTGTTTCATTGGTGTTATATCAGACTTGCATACTACACCATGCAGTGGTATGCCGGGTCACCACACAGAGTTGTCTCAGTGATGACAAAAAATAGTGCACATTGTATGATACTGACGTACCACAGATTCTAAAGAAAATGAGGACCATGTGGCCACACATCCTGGACATAGACATTGCGATTATATTCCATTTATTCTATATTTGGAGGGAGCCATCTTTCGTTATTAACCCGTTGCAACACACGGGTATTATGCTAGTATCCCCTAATCCAGAATCACATGGACCATGCACTTCATCTTGTGATGGCATCACACCGACTCACGTCAAGCAACGACGCCGCACCCCGCTTGTTAGCCCGACACCGACTTCATTTTAGATATCATGTAGTACATGTCAAGTACCAAATCACCGAGAACCAATCTGTGTTTGGATGGTTTGGAGGGCAAGTGGCACCCCCGCATTTAACGCTTTGGTGTCTCAAAAATGGAGGAATATTCTTCTCGTGGGAGGCGGCGTTCCCGATGACATTGTGGTGCTAGTGGTGACTTCGTCAATCTCAATACCCGTCGAACAGTTTCTTGGATGCGCTTCCGAAGGTGCTCGAAGGGGTAGTGTGTGTGCTTGAGTGATGAGTGTATGTATGTACGTGTGAGCGTCTATGATTGTACTCGTGTGTTGCAAAAAATAGTATTAATTTTGTCTTGTTCATACTAAGACTAGCAAAGCGTTCCCTCGCTCTATAAACTCTCAAGAAACACCCCTATAATATCTATCTAGTTCGTCCTAATGTTAGAACAAGTAATTGCATGCTATGTAATTCATCTATTTTTGTTAGGAAACCTACATGTTTGTTTGCTTTTCTTATTCTCGAGTGACAGGTTGTGTGCTGGGACCATAGCCACCGTCTGTTTTGTTCGTTGCAAAATGTTGTTTTATATTCCGCCATTCCGTGCTCTTCTCGTGTTCACAAGGTTTTACATTATAATTTCCATCTGTTTTGTTGTAAACAATGACGGTAAATACTAATTACTATTTCCTTTATGCTATCCTTTTGCCATCCTGTAGTACATGTGTGAACTCATTGCCCTGGTACATTTAAATTCTTCATTGTTTTTGTTCTTCAAGAGCTGCAACCCTAACTCTTTGCTGTAATTTCATGTTGCACTATCACATGGAACACAACAAATCGTGGAGTGAATCACCCCTATAATCCAGTAAGTACCTTTCATTTTTGTATTGATATGCTTATCGTGCTGGAACCAGTTTGTGTTTAACACATTTACTCTCCATATAGATAGGATAACTGGTTTGAAATAAATCATGCTATTTGTATGACGTCTTCGTTCATTTTCCTGCTAGCTTCTCAAACTTGTTCTATTGCCTGTCTAATCTTTTTTTGTTTGATCGTGATTAAACCAATTTAATTGTTCTGCTTAACTTAAATGATCTGGCATTTTATTCCAGCCACATAATGTTTGATTGCTCATGCACTTCCTCATACCATTATGTCTTCTGGATTTCTTCCATAATGATAAGAATGTTTGCTTGGTGAATATGAGTCAGATGATGATTCAATTGGTTATTAGTCCTTGATTCATTGAGTTGACTGATGATTAAAACATATAAACCTTGCGACTATCTGGCATGCTTGTTGTGGGATATAATGAGCATATTTGTTTTTTGTAAGACTTTTTTCGGATTTCACTCGTTGATTAATCCAATGCCACCTTCGTAGTAGGAAATCCACCTTCAGTAGGTATCATAAATAAGATTTGTTGTTACTTTTTGGTTGACCCATCTTTTATTTTTAGGCACAAAATGGTTCATTTGTTTGTTTCTCCTTCCCTTATATTGCGCTCATGGGTTAAACAATGAAATAATATGTCGGCTTTATATGAATCCCGTAATGGTTGTCTGTCTAATCTGTCTTAATTGGTCCTCGCTCGTTTATATTTGGCACCAAATGGATATATTTCTCTTTTATCTGAGGCATTCCCATGGCTGGCCGATGATTAAAATAATGAAATTTAGGGGGTTGGAGATTCTCCAACTGCACAATGTCTGGCTAGTTTTGTCCACATGACCACTTTTGTGGAACTTAAGGGATCTGAAGCACCCCTTCCAAGTGTCAATTTTAATAGACAACTGTTATGCAGTTTCCTGGCTTATTTTATTAGGCGGATTGTCTAGTTACTTGATTTATTTTGTTCATATTTGCCATCCGGTTGCTCTCGCTCGTTGCATTGGGGTTGATAGCTTGCTTTGTTATATTATGCCTTGTGCTTTGTGAAAATCTGCCATCTATTTTGATGCTTTGCAAAAATCACGTGACAACTAATAATATGGTTGTTTTCTCAAATTGTATGGTTCTCGTAACTTGCACTCGTCTTGTTTTCAGCCCTCGAATAGAGCAAGGAAGGCAGATGGCGAGGCATGTACATCAAGTGTCCGAGTCTTTCCACAAAGACAGCTCGTGACAATGCCAATTCATCCGATTGTTAGATGATAGCTATCTGTCCCAGCCATTCCGAACGCAGAACAATCGCTGCCTTTGCACACGAATCAATTGATATAATTCAGCAGCAAAGAGATGAAAGAGATTCAAATATCATCATAACGATCAATGAGATACATGAATTGAAAAATAGGCAAGCTTGGATTGAGCAGATCCTTAATAATCTACTCTGCGATCTAATGGAAAGCCACTGCTACTTGCACTCCAATGAATTCTACCTAACGTAAATGCAGCTTTGCCGATGATGCCATTTGTATGGCTTGTATCATTTGAGTTATTTCGACTTGTTGTTGTATTTGAGAATTTTTGTTGTTATTGTAATCCTTGAGCATTTTTTCCTCGTTATTGCTATAGTTTGCAATCATTGTAACAAATTTTCAATGTAATGATTATTTTATCTTGCACTCGGCCTTAAACAGAACTACTAGTATGGTCTCACAATTTTTTATCATTATACTATGCAAGATTTAGCGGTCGCCCCAAATTCAGAGCACCCAAAGCGATTTGGGGGCCGGCGTCGTTTTAGGGCTCGCACCGGTGCGCTCCAAACGGCGCCGGCTTTTTGTCGAGCCGAGTAGAATCGCCGGCATCCCCGAGCCGGCCCCTTCGCCAGGGGCGCGAATCAGGCGCTCCGGGTGCCTCGCGAAATGACGGTTTTCGCTGGTGGGGGCGCCTTGTCAGTGAGAGGACGCGACGGTTCGCATCGACTGGCCACGACGCGGGAAGGTTGGTCGTCGGCGTTTAAATGGCCTCCCGCGCGGAAACCGAGGCAGCGACTGGCCACGAGGGCAGCGACTGGCCACGCGGCGTCCAGTCGCCGTAAATGTGGGTAGTTGCCACCGCTAGATATATAGGACGTACGCCGTCCACCACCGCCGCTCCATTCTCTACTCTCCACATCAAGATGCCGCGCCGTCTGAAGACCACCTACTCAATGCTTGGCCTCAACGGCCGCGCGCTGCCTCCACCACCACGGCAGCCGGAGCCGGAGCCGAAGCTGCAGGCCGACGACGAGCACAGCTCCGACGAGGACGAGGACCCACGGTTCGAGTCCTGGCACGATGTCTACGTAGCAGAAGCGGAAGCAGAGGCGGCGGATCGAGGAGTCAGCGCAGTCGGGCGAGCCGCCGCAGGCCCCCGCCGACCCGGAGCAGGCGGCGATCCTCGCGTCGCTGAACGCACAACGATACCAGTGGTTGAGGGAGGAGGAGCGCGAGTTCGTCAACGACGCGAACCTCGAGAACGTCCTCGAGATATCGCGCCAGCGAGCGGTCACGGAGGAGGCGGGACGCCGCCTCAAGGAGGCGGAGCGACAGAAGCTCGCGAGCTCAACGCTCATCGCCACCAGGACGCGTTCGCCGCCGCCAGGCGAGGCGCGCCGAGATCGAAGCTTCTCGGGAAAGGCCGGAAGCGCGGGGACAGCGCCGCCGGCAAGCCCCTCGCGACGCCGGCCGCCATGCTCCACCGCCGGATGCGCGAAGCAACGGAGGAGAAGCGGGCACGGAAGCAGTGCGGCAATGGCGAAGAACAATGACGAGGCAGGGCCGTCGAGCGCCCCTACCGACGGCCAGTAGACCAGGATTAAGTTTATGTTTAGTTATGTTTAAATTCGAGCTACTTTGGTATAAATTTCGTATGAATTTGGGTTTTTAGATGTCAATTTAAATTTTAAAATCTATCGGGGCTGCCGTTTTGGGGCCGTCTGTGTGGGAGCAAGCGTCCCCAAATAGAGGATGTCGTGCCTGTGGAGATGCTCTTATAGATAGATAATGATCATGGTAATATAAAAAATCGTCAACGTGATGATGATTTGATGTTGCACTCGACCTTGAACATAAGTACTAGTACGGTCTCACAATTTTTTTAATCATTATACTTTGCAACATTTAGCAGATGCGCCAAATTCAGACATAGATCATGATCATGGTAACAAATTTTCAGCATGATGATGATTTGATGTTGCACTCGGGCTTGAACAGAAGTACTAGTACGGTCACTCAAAATTTTAGCATTATACTTTGCAATGGATGCACCAATTTCAGATATAGATCATGATCAGGGTAACAAATTTTCAACGTGATGATGTTTTGATGTTGCACTCGGCCTTGAACTGAAATACTAGTACGGTCTCACAAATTTTATCACTATAATTTGCAAGATCTAGGGGATGAGCCAATTTCAGAGATAGATGATGATCATGGTAGTAACCAGTATTTAATGTGATGATGATTTGATTTTGCACTCGGCCTTGAACAGAGGTACTAGTACGGTCTCACATTTTTTAATCATTATAGTTGGACCTTAGCCAAATTCAAAATCTCATAGCGGCAAAACTTCCCGCCCACAAAATACAAAAATTTGACACGCTTCCAAATTCCCATTCTACCCCTGCGGAGATAACAGAAAGGTCGGTTGGTGGGGGGTGGGGGGTATGCCCATCATTTTTTGGATCACCACCTCCCTAGCCCGGAAACCCTCCCAGAAAAAATTCATTTCCCTCAGACCACCCACCGGAACTTCCCAAGTCCCTCTCTCCCACCTCCACGACCACCGCACCGAACATCCCCGCCGGACTTCCCTGGCCTACCCGAGCCCTCACGATCCTCGTCATCCGGCTGCCTGCCGGAGCCGCTTCATCGACGCCGTCATCAACCGGACCGGATCATCCCCGCCATACCTAGAAACCATATGCTCATCCAGCAGTCTACTGCAGTCCCTTCAGCTTAGCCGCTTCGCCGGATCCGTCTTCCACCGCATCGGATCTTGCTCACCGACACCGATGTGCATGAACCGGATCTGCTTCACCGGTGCCGTGCATGATCTAAACTCTTCCACTGTCGCTTTTCTATTGCTTGCCTGCAAGTTCTTGTTTAATCTTGGGGGAACCTGTTTGTGCTAACGACGCGCCGTTACTTTTTTGCATATGAGATGAGTAACCATGAAGTGTAATGGCCGTCTCTCCAACCCCAAGTAGCACATGTAGCGTACTTCATCACCGGATCTATCAACCCCAGGAGATCTCGTTGTGACTCCCACAGAGTGCTTCTCCTAATGTAAGTCCCTTGTTTTAGCGCCATGTTCGGGTTCGGATGCTTGTTTGTCCGAAGCTCTTTTAGTTCATTCCTAGCTATGACCGTAACACGTTGCTATTTTCTACTTCATTGCTAACTTTAAGCGATTGAACATTTTGGTTTGCATTCCCTGCTCCGTAGATGTAGCCATCATAACTTCTATCTTGCGCAGATCGTTGTTACAAAAATTATAGGTATTATAGTAACATCCTGCTATTATTTAGTTCATGGCCAATTTTAAGTAATTGCACATGTTGGTTCGCATTCCTCGCTCTATAGCTTTTGGCATCGTAACTTCTATATTTGGTTTACATTCCCTGCTCCGTAGATCTAGCCATCATAACTTTATCTTGCTCAGCCGTTGTTACAAAAATTATGGCCTCGCTACTATGTTGTTTGTGCCAATTTTTTACTCCATGAACATGTTGGCTTGCATTCCCCGTACTACAGTGTGATGCCATTGTTTTGTATCTAGTTCATTGTAAGCTAACAAAGTAAGGACTTAGTTTGGCATGCTATCACTCGCTATCTAGCCTCGTAGTACAAATAAACTTGTCATACTACTAGATAATAATTTTGCGTGCCATCTTGTTCTTCAAAAGCTGCATTATTGACTTGTTTCTCCGACTTGGCATGACGCTCACATATGGAAAGCCGAACATATTGGTTTGCATTCCCTCTTATACAAGTTCACAGTGTGATCCCACTATATTCTCGTATCTGTTCCATCCTAAGCTCCAAGCATTAACTATCCTCTATGTGTTGCTCATTACAAGTTTATATCCCGAAACATCTTGATTTGCATCCCCTTCACTATAAGTTCAGGAGTATTATTTAGTTCACGGCCAAAATGAAGTAATTGCACTTGGCACATGTTGGTTCACATTCCCTCCTCTTTAGCTTTTGCCATCGTAACTTCTATTTTTGGTTTACATTCCCTGCTATGTAGATGTAGCCATCATAACTTCATCTTGCTCAATCGTTGTTACAAAATTTATAGCCTGCTACTATGTTGTTCATGCCAATTTTGTACTCCCGAACATGTTGGTTTGCATGGGACTCGACAGTAGTAAGTCCGTTGCTTCATTCTAACATGCTCGTTATATTGGCTGTTGGTATGCGGCATGCACTCTTTGTTTGCTTATTGTGCGCATTACAATGATCTTGTTATAACGACGAAATGATGAGTTCCAAATTCTTTGGCAAACAATATTGTAGTGTCTTTGCCTTTCCATTGTTGCCGTCTTAACTTGTAATGTCTTTGTTTCGGATATAGGTGCTGCATGGACAACTTAAAAGATTGCCGGATCCCTTCATTGTATTGCTAGGTTTAATTACCATTCAATTTCTCTCGGGTTCTCGTAATATTTTTTCAATGCCTTGTAGCCGATGTAATATTTAGTTAGTTTTTATAGTTCTTTCGCGCATTTTTTCTTTGGTGCTTGTGGTAAGTGAGGCTATCCGACGTAAATCAATGCTGCGTAAATATTCTCGACATCTAAATCACGAATTCCCATCCCTTAAACGGCCCAATTAAGCGAAATCACATATGTGCCGGCCCGCAAAATCCTAAAGCGCCTATTACGCCGGCATATAAACAAGAACTAAACGAGCTGGCCCACTTACTTATTGGGCCAGCCCACTTGATTCATCGTGGACCGCACACATTTATTGGGCCGGCCCACTTGCTTTAAGGTGGACCCCACCCACTATCGGGCCGGCCCACTAACTAGTTGGGCCAGCCCAATTGCTTTTGTGGTGGACCCCACATACTAAATGGGCCGGCCCTTTAAGACAAAAAGTGGGACCCACTGTGTTTTGGCCCGACCCACTAGCGTGTTGGGCCGCCCACTTGCTATATGGTGGACCCCACATACTAAATGGGCCGGCCCTTTAACGAGAAAGTGGGACCCACTCGTGTTTTTGGCCCTGCCCACTAGCATGTTGGGCCGGCCCACTTGCTATATGGTGGACCCCACATACTAAATGGGCCGCCCTTTAACGAGAAAGTGGGACCCACCGGTGTTTTGGCCCGGCCCACTATCTTGTTGGGCCGGCCCACTTGCTATATGGTGGACCCCACATACTAAATGGGCCAGCCCTTTAACTGGAAAGTGGGACCCACCTGTGTTTTTGGCCCGGCCCACTATCTTGTTGGGCCGGCCCACTTGCTATATGGTGGACCCCACATACTAAATGGGCCGGCCCTTTAACAGGAAAGTGGGACCCACCGCTGCTTTTGTCCCGACCATCGGCTTGTTGGGCCACCTCATTTGATCAAATGTGGACCCCACGTACTAAATGGGCCGGCCCGATAGCAGAAAGTGGGACCCACATGCTAATTGGGCCGGCCCAATAACTTCTTGGGCCGGCCCGGTTGCTTTAATGTGGACCCCACTTTGTAAATGGGCCGGCCCGATACCGAGAAAGTGGGTCCCACATGTCTTGTGGGCCGGCCTTTTTGCCTGTTGACCGGTCAAATGAGTGCATTCGGCCCGGCCCACATACTTAGTGGGCCGGCCCATTAAAGTTTTGACCAGTCAACCTTAGAGGTTAGGCCCGGCCCACGTAACTAATGGACCAGCCCAGCCATATAGTTGACCGGTCAATCTAAGTCAGCTGGCCCGGCCCGCAAACTTAATGGGTCGGCCCGCTTAAGACGTGGCAGGCCTCGTGTGGGCCTACCATCTACCACGGGGTTTCGTCGGCTAACGCCGTTAACCGCGCTAATCGGCGTACGCCACGTGTTAGTTTGCATGACGTCAGCAGTCAACGGGCTCCCGGAAACACTTGGGCAACGGTCCGATTTTCCGTGGCGGAAGGGCGCCCAAGCGCGACGGACCAAAAAAATCGTCGTAGGACTTTGCCTGACGCAGTTTCACAATGAGAACCCATATCATCGGGTTAGGCCCATAGGCGACGAAAAATACCCCTTAGCGGACGATTTTGAGACGTTGTCTATCAGAACTTTTCTTGTAGTGCCAAGAGGGGGTATTTATGCTAGATAGTGGTTTCATGTCTCCATTGAATATGGGGGAGTGATAGCAACCCCTAAGGTTGTGGATGTGCTGTTGCCACTAGGGATAAAACATCAATGCTTTGTCTAAGGATATTTGTATTGTTTACATTACGCATAGTACTTAATGCAATTGTCTGTTGCTTGCAACTTAATACTGGAAGGGGTGCGGATGCTAACCCGAAGGTCGACTTTTTAGGCATAGATGCATGCTGGATGGCAGTCTATGTTCTTTGTCGTAATGCCCTAAGTAAATCTCATAGTAGTCATCATGATATGTATGTGCATTGTTATGCCCTCTCTATTTGTCAATTGCCCAACTGTAATTTGATTACCCAACATGTTATTTATCTTATTGGAGAGACACCACTAGTGAACTGTGGACCCCGGTCCATTCTTTTACATCTGAAATACAACCTACCGCAATCATTGTTCTCTTTTGTTTTCTCGCAAGCAAACATCATTTTCCACACCATACGTTTAATCCTTTGTTTTCAGCAAGCCGGTGAGATTGACAACCTCACTGTTAAGTTGGGGTAAATTAGTTTGATTGTGTTGTGCAGGTTCCACGTTGGCACCGGAATCCCTGGTGTTGCGTCGCACTACACTCCTTCACCAACAACATTCACGTGATCTTTATCTCCTACTGGTTCGATAACCTTGGTTTCTTACTGAGGGAAAACTTGTTGCTGTACTCATCATACCTTCCTCTTGGGGTTCCCAACAGACGTGTGCTTTACCGTCACAAGCAAAGACTCGAGGGTATAACTGAGTATATCTAAATTTCCAGGGTTAGACTCGAGGACGCGTGTTGCGGTGCAGAAATGGAAGACGTGCAATTATTGACGCGTAGACGCGGGTCGCGGTGCAGAAGTCGAAGACGTGCAATCGTGGACGCGTGTCGCGTTGCAGAAGTCCAAGACGTGCAGACGTGCATCAGTGGACGCTTAGGACGCGGGTCGCATTAACCATCGCTCACCTTTATAGACGCCTCCTCGCACTATCTCTGTCACTCTCACTCGCTCACGCAACGCCACCTCTCTCACGTCCCATCATCTTCTCCAAAGCAAAAAACCCTCTCCCACTCCCTCTCCTCTGCCGGCGAGATGGACAAGGAGAATGCGAATCCCATCGTCCACGACACTGTCGGCTCCAAGCGTGATGCCTCCCTCTGCGACGCCGTCCCCTCAACGGCCGTCACTGCTGCCGCCGGTGCATTGGAGGCTGCCGCCGGTGGCGGTCAGATCCCGCCGGGATGGGACCCCTACGAGGAGGTGCCGTACAACTCGCCCCCTGAACCCCTACGACACCTCCATGGAGGACCCATGGAACGAGGTAACTACGGTTTGCTTCCTTTTTTGTTCCCCATTCCTTTTTGAACCCTATTTTTGCTGGTGTAGATGGATCTGTATATGGATGAGTATTGGGTTAATATTTGCGCCGATTTTATTCCATTTTGTTTTGATCCCTTCTTGATTTCGTTTAAGATTTGAGGTTCGGCCTTTCGGTTAATTTATGCAGGTAATAATGGGATCTCAATCAGTTAATTTATGCAAGTAATCATGGGATCTCAATCAGTTATTTTATGCACGATTCAAAAGATATAAACCGTTTAATTTTGCAAATAATCTGTAATGTGTTCAAGTTCAGATCTGGAATCTGTTTCTTTGCCCATGATGAATCATTGGGCACAAATTTTTACAGGGAGGGTTCAGCGAACCATTGCTGTGTACAAATCTGTTGTGCATGAGCTTTGGTTTGCTAACACCTTCCCTGTAGATATATAATTGTGTCCGCTCTAACTGAGGCTGCCTATGTTTTTCCTAACTTTGTTATCATGCTCGTTAGTCATCGTTGCAACTCATTCACTCATAGTTTCCGTTTGATATGGATCAGCTGTCTGGCAGTGACGTCGGCAGCAACGACGAGCACCATGACACCAAGACTCGGCAGGTGTTGCGAAGGCTACAGGTCGGCCAGTACATCTCCTACTTCGCCAAGGGTGTCTACGGGTGTAATATCCCAGGTATTGGGGTTACAAAAATAGAGGAAACAGATGTGTGCATTGCATTCATGCATAGAAAATCTGGGGAATTTTCGCGCTTTAAAGTAAAACAGTCCACGATAATCGAAGTTTCACTTGACCTTGGTGGAATTGAAGTAGCTCATCAAGTCAAGCGCTATAAACCTCAATGTGACTTTGCTAAAACCTTGTTTTGGGTAGAGATGATTTGATCTAAGGGGTTAGATCAAATGGAATTAAAACCAACACAAGAACATATGAATCAAGGATCAACTACTTGATCTTATTAAAGATCACAACATGTGAAACCTCATGGTATTCATTCTATTTTAATCTTGGAAACAAGACAAAGAGATCCAACTAAGAAATATATAATTCTTCTCTATTCCAAATTATTAAGCATCAAACCTAGAGAGGTGAGAGTTCTATTATAATTATTGGAGAAGCATTAACAAACCTTGAGCTAAGCCTTGGATATACATCCAAGTATTCAAAACATTATCTTCAAGAGAAACCCTAGGATATTATCCAAGACAATTCCTAGAGAAATAAACCATTTATGTTAAACATAGATATTGATGATCACATCAACCTCTATGGAGCCTAACCTTAGGTTAGTATTAAAGTCCTTCCCAAATGAGAGAGACCATTCATACTAATCCTAGCTTCTGTCTATTTAAGAATAAAGGACAACCTTTGAACTAAAGTATTAGGTTGTAAACCATTTCCCTTGGAGTGGTGAGATAACCTAATATCACATGGAATAACACCATATTCATGAGTTGATAAAGTAAGGAGGAGATTAAGTAAATCAAGATAGCCAAGTGGAGTTTTAGACTAGATACCTAAGGAAATATTAAGTACACCATAAACTCTAGAATAAACCATTCCTTTATAAGAGAGCCCCAAGCTATGGTGTTACACTTAAGTAGTTGAAGCAACAATTGAATATGAGGGAGAGAACTATCCATATACTAGATGATTATATCATCATTGTTTCAGTAAAACCCTAACAAAATATCTTAGGTATTCTCGTGGGATATAAATTATTGAAACAACCATAACTATGTCCATTCAAGAAACTATAAAAGAAAGTATATATTTAATTGATCAAGACAACACTTGATCTTGAGAGTGAGAAACCCATTCAAGGAGAGATACCTTAGGAAGTCCAACCTTGATCATTATAAATTGTGTAATGATCATAAACCCTAAGAATTTGAAGTAAAGATATTAAGAACAAGATGATCATATATAATATGTGATCATGCTTTGGAGATATGTGAGGATAAGTTAAACCCTACTAGTATAAGTAGATCCCATTTCCACATGAAATTATAGGGAGATCACTAGTAAGAAACTCTCAACTTATATCCCAACCTTAACTTGTGAACAACTTGGTGATCATAAGTAGTATTCTACCACATCTGCATTCCACTTATTCTTCACCTAAGAAACATAAGAAAACCTTAGTGTAAAACTCCATACTTAATATGGTGAGAAATCATCCATTCATATGACCAAAGTTAACTATAAAAAAGAACTATAACAACTTTAGTTACTTTAACCATAGATCAAGGATATAATAGACAACTATTGGTATAAGATAAAACCAATTCTCAAGTCCTTAGTAATTAAAGGGAGAACAGAAACAATTAAACAACTAACCATATTACTCCCTCCGATTCATATTAATTGACTTCAATATGGATGTATCTAGAACTAAAATGTGTCTAGATACATCCATATTAAAGTCAATTAATATGAACCGGAGGGAGTACCTTGGTTAGGGGAGATTAAAACCTAGCAAATGTAATATGGTGTCATCTCAACTCTATAAACTAGAATTATATCTCAACTCTAGTTTATGTGTCACTATGGTGATCATGATATAAACCCATGCTATAGTTGAGATTCAAACCAAATGCCATTAGGTAAATATCATTAGAACCCTAATGGTTCATTAATTAAATACAATGTTTCAATTATAAAACATAAGAGCTACATAATGCTAAGTCCTATAAGTAAACCATATGTGTAGTGATCAACTATTTATCTTGGTAACCAAGAACAACAATGAGGGAACAATATCTACCCTAGATCCTTTCAATGATAATTATAGTGTTAACTTTGCAAGGGGGATTGTAATGGAAATCATAAAATCCTAATAGCATTAATGCTCACATAAAACCATATGTGAACAACCCACTTCTCAAATAGAAACCAACCCTAATAATTAACTACGAAATATTTGGAGTTGAGATTAACAACCCTAATAATTCAAAAATAGATTTGATTACACAAGAAAAAGGAAATTAAAATGAGTGCATAAAATCATGATTAATTACAATTTGAAATAAAGCTCACATATGTGAAATGTTTAATCAAAACAATTGAGTATTACAATAATACTTTTATTAGACTTCATAAAGACCAATTGTTTAACACCTGCAAAATAGAAAATAGTTAAAACATGAATTCAAAAACAGAATTGAAAACAGTAAATAAAAAAAAACAGAAAACAAAATAAAGAAAGGAAAAGGGAGGACTTACCAGACTACCTGGCCGCAGCAGCCCATCACCGCAGCCCAAGCCACAGCCCAAGCACCGGCCCAAGTCGCAGCCCACACAACCCAATTACCCCATCGCAAGGATAAGACTGAAGACAACGTCTTCGTCTTCGTCTCCAACTCTGGACGCCCAGGAGCTCGCCACCGCGACGCCCAGGGCCACGTCCCGCGTCGCCGCCGCATTTGTTGACCGCCAGCACTCGCCGGAGAGCTATAAAACGCGTCGATAATCTCCTTTTCCCCTCTGTTCGTCTAATTCCTCACCAATGCCCGAAACCCTAGCCGCAGTCCTCCGCTCGCCGCCGGCGATAGAGGCATCCCCGTGCCTCGCCATGACCACCAACCTCATCGACATGCTCGACTTGGTCATCAGGCCAAAGGAATTGAGGCGGGGTGAGCCGTAGCGTCGCCGTCGACATCGTCTTCCCCGACACCGGCGCCGATGATTACCGGCGATGCCGACCACCATTGACCACGCCGTCAAGCCCTGCGTACTCGCGGTGAGCTTCTCTACTGCGTGGCATGCTTGCCTTGCTTGATAGCCCGCCGTAGCGTCGCCGCGTCGTGAAACCGTGGCCGCCGCCGTTGTTCATGCTCGCCGGGGTTACTCCGGTGACCAATAGATGGGGGCGCCGCCACCCTTAGGTTCGCTATGGCGCCGCGCATCCAACCAGAGCCTCCACGCGGGCGCGGGAACGCCCTAGCGCCGGCGACCATCGCCAGTTCCCGCCGGCCAGAGACCTCCTCGCCACCGTGGCGATTTTGACTCGGTCAAATACCACGTGGCGGGTGAGGTGGACAGACCCCACCAGTCATAGACTGTGGGTGTGTTCTGTCCGGGTAGGTTTAGTATTTCCTTTTCATTTTATTTCAAAATTCATTAATTGCTGCAACTTTACAAATTTATATAAAATAAATAATAACTCAGGAAAATGAAAATAAGATATCAAAATTTTTAGAAAAGAAAACTCTATCCAATAAAAATATAAAATGAAATTTTTATTTTTAATAAAAATTCACTTATTTAATACTTGTTATTTAAGCCTTTAATTTTAAATTCTAAATACCATTAAAAATTCAGAAATTAAGAAACCATTTATAAATTAAATAAAACCAGTAAGCAAATAAAGAAAACATGAAAACTAATTTTCTTTATTTGCAATCCTATTAAATCATTATTAGGGAAATTTAAACCCTAATTAATAATTACCCTAATTAGTAAATTATTTAAAAATAATAAAAAGCCAAAGTGAATATTAATTTTATTTCAAAGTTATTAATAACTTCAACTTTAACATGAAGTTATTAATCATAGAATTAAATTGTTAATAGCAAACCCTAAATTCCACATGGAATGATATTATAACCCTACCATTTCATGTGGAACCTTAAAACCCTAACTCTACTAGGAACCCTAGTTCCATTATTACATGTGAACCCTAATTTGCTTCTAACCTAAACCCAAGGTTAAAACAGGTGATCATGGTACTTTAATTCAAATCATAGAGCCACCATTAACAACTAAAAGACATACCTATGTCCACATAAAATGTAGAACCCTATCACTAGCAGTTTAGCATTCCATGTGTTCATCCTCATCAGACCTAACTAATCAGGTAGGGTCAACCAAGTGAAAACCCTAGATCCTATTACCAAAGCCATCATCCTTATTGATCCCTAATTAGCATCACACCGTTGTGATGAACCTCAGGAACAACCATGCCAAATCCTGAGCATTACATAACCCTGTTCCACTAAACCCTATCAGTATGAGATAATTATTAATCATCCTATTTAGGAAACCACCATTCCTTACTTAGTAAATCCAACAGCCAACCCTAGACAACCTCAACCCCAGTTGCTAAACTTCTTATTATTTAAGAAGTATGTTCTTCAAAAGTTATTCTTTTGAAGTAAATAAAGAATCGTCATCAACCCTGCTTAGGATGAACAAGATAAACCAGTCTTGATAGCAACCTTGTATGAACAAATGCTTAGGATGCCTAGGCTTAACTCAGCCTTACCAGACATAGGTATCGATGAATCCAACATTGGGATCCATCTACTACTTACTCCAACAACCAACTGGAACCATAGAAAACCATAGAACCCCACACACCTAAATTATCATACTTGTTCTTTATTTAAGAACATGTTCTTCAAAAGTTATTCTTTTGAATTATATAATAAGTAATCATCAACCATGCATCATAAGACTTAAAATTGACAACTGCTCTTTACTTATTATACCACTACTATTCCTGGTTGTATATGATTGTACTATGCATTTTACCATCCGCTTGTGATTCTAAAACAACACAACCCCGAATAAGAACCTTGTTTGTGAATCACTCTAAAAGTGCAACACACCACTGAACCAATCATTACAACTCATACATCCTAAATCATCGGGGTTAGGTCACGCTTAGAGCGATTGCATCTCATTCTTATGCATTATTGCATCCTTGCCAATCTTTTAAACATCGTCCTTACCGGACGATGATGCTATTTCAGAATTTGGAGTTATTGCGTATCGAAGACCTTGTCTGCATAATCTTGCAGCCAAGAAAGGCAAGTTCATCACTTGCTCATGTCATTTGAGTATTTCTATCAAATTACTTGCAAAGTACTATGGTTATCACTATTGCATAAAAACCAAAACCACTACTTTCATAACTATGAATATGACTATGTGGTGGGCAATGGAACCATGGATTGTGTTGATATGGTGGAGGTTCCATTGCAAGGGTTTATATCCATCTAGGATTAAACAACAAATGTCGCCAGTGATTCTTGTGCCGTAATACCCGTGTTAACCATAAGATCCGGAGTGGGACGGAGTAGTCAAAAGTGTTTCCACCTCTCGTTCATCAACGGATGCGCTTTACCGTAGACACTTGTATCTGTCGCGGGCAAGCGGTTGGCTGGGGAAGCCTTAAGTCCCCACGGCATAGTCCGTAGACACTTGTCACTCGAAGAGCAAGCGGTTGGCTGGGGAAGCCTTAAGTCCCCACGGTATTGCGGTCTATGATGGGTTGCAGCTACCGGCGAAGGAGTTTGGTTCGATCCCGAGGCCGTCGTCGTGGCCGGGGTCCACCCGTGAGTGGGAATAATGGGACCGGCGAGGACCCAGGGTCGGGGCATGCAACAAAGGGTGGGTGTTCGAGGTAGCGGAGGAACATGATTGGCTAGACCTTATACCGGGCCTCACACCATAGGAAGTGTGGACGAGAACATGACTCGGTTGGCACCAAGGTTAAGATCTCTTATGGGTAAAGCAACACACCTCTGCGGAGTGTAAAGAACCGTGACCTGTCACTCCCTGTTCGGGATATGGAACGCTGAACGCGGCCGGAAAGGAGCTCCATGAAGTTCTAGTAAACCGGTGAAGGCTGACGGACATAGTTCTTCGAATAAAAGCAACCTTTTGAAGAAATGGTTATGAAAACTTGCATTGGTATTAGACTTTCTGGTCTAATGCCGTAGCTAGTGCATTAAACACCTCTTTCCTAAATGAACTTGTTGAGTACGCTCGTACTCATCCCACTCTTAAATCCCCTGCTTAGGTATGGAGACATCGAAGGAGGATCTACAGTGCAACTCGAAGGCCGAGGAGTCAACAACTTCTTCAAGAGACAGGAACCTATCAGATGGTCAGATACCACATCCAACAAGGAGAAAACCTAGTTTAGCCATAGAAAGGAACTAGCTTCCTAAACCTAGCTCCTATTTAGCTAGAATCTATTCTTAGCCTCTATAGCTAGTTAAATACTCTACAAATAGAGTTCGTGATAGGACTAGACTACGAGTCGTTCTTCTGGAGTTTATTTGTAGATTTACCTCATTGTAAAATAGGAGGCTGTGCTCATCTTTTGTAAAGAGTTTGTGTTGTAATTCTATAAACATGCCTTGGACCCGCATATGTTTCTGTTGTACCACTCTGAGCGATATAATACTAGTGGAACGGTGTTTCATTGGTGTTATATCAGACTTGCATACTACACCATGCGGTGGTATGCCGGGTCACCACAGTTGGTATCAGAGCAAATGCTTTGACCCTAGGATTAAAACCCTTTAAAGGAGATCTATAGGATTGGTAGTGTCTATAGGAAGTTGTCCTAGATAAACCAAATACTTCTTATGACTTGAGATGGATATTCACTTGAGAATAATCCTGACACACTTGAGTCAACCTTTCCTACCTATCTTTCCTTAGTAAAGATAGTTAGCTAATCCCAAACATTTAGGACACCATTAAGCCCTTAAAACAATAGATGAGTAGCCCACAGTTGGTATACAATACATGGTAGTCCAAAGAGAGGATACAACCATAAGGAAGATATCCTAGTGGAAGATGTGTACCAACACATGATATAATTAAAAAAGAATTACTCAGACCTGTACTAGAAGTAATATCAAGTGATGAAAATCATTAAGATATCCTAATAGAAGATGCAGATCCAGACAAGTAATGGGTAAGTAAAATCTATCCAAACTTGTGAAACAGTTGCTAGTAAGTGATAACTATGAGTTATATGAGGTAGTATAGACCATGATGAGTCAATCATGAGAGGTAAGTAAGAGAGATAGAAATAAAACATGTCTACTTACATAGTAGTGATAGTAATCATATATGATTCACCTGAGAATCATTATGTGATGGAAGTAGAACCTCTAAATTATTTAGAAGAAGTACAATAAGAAGCCAGACAATAGTGCAAGAACTGTGTTCCAAAAATATGGGAAGTGTGCCAAGCACATCATGACCATAGTCTCATGATAAGTACAAACACTTGGAAGTATAGGAGCTATATTCCAATAGTTAGGCATTTAGAGTAGTGATGTTAGAATCTAGATATACCATATGAAGTAGTCCTCAACATAATGGAAGCTAAGTTAGTACTTCCAAAGAAAATTAGGTTAACCTTAACTATCCTAGACCACTTTGTTTCAAGTTTAACTCATTGCAATTGTGCAATTCAGGTAAATGTCAAGACAAATAGTAGAATGCCAACTATATGTGCTAAGTATCACGATAAAAACCTATATTATGTGGTGTTATATACTACACATCTCAGCCTGATGTTTAGAGATGTCTTACTCAACTAGTATATTCAGGCTTATGATGGTGTGTATTATAAACACAAAGCTGAATCTTCTTGGATTTTATTGGATTTTCATTGTTTGACTAGATCCATACATGAAGTTTGACTTTGATATGCAAATGCATGTTGCAATATCAAGTTCTTACTTGATGCTATAGATCTAGAGGGTAATAGTATTCGTGTGAGGAAGCGACGAACTGTGGAAGATTCCGAAGACAAGATGAAGGTTCATCAGAGAAAGGAAGCAAAGTTGTGGGAAGTAACCACAATACTCTGAAGATAGTACCAATCAGAAACTCATGCTTACCTCATCAGAGGAGTACTTTAGTACGAAAGAAGCATGAAGGTGAGAAATATGATGATTATGGAGAAGCTGAAGCAGATCCATAGTCAACATAGAAGAGGGAATGCATGGGAAATCACTTAGTATACTATATTCATAGTGTCAATTAGGGGTTTTCTTGCAAAATAAACCCTAAAAGAAGGAAGATAACCTATCAAAACATAGCAGATATAAAAAGATCATAGTTGATATCAGAAGACCATAGTTAATATAAGATCAATACTGCGAGATAAAGTAGAAGATGTCTCGTCCAGTTGATCAGAACCTATAATAGAATCCATTTTTTAGATAACAAATAGCTACAATTGGTATCAAGTAGTACATAATTGGATTATTCGTACCAAGAAGTTGTGAACAAATAAAATTTTGTCAGCCAAATAATTATGACCTATAAAACATCCAGGCGAAGGATTCATGTTGGATGTCCACAAATTGAGTGGATATACCACAAAGTACTTCGTGAGACTCTTAGAAAAGTACAACCCATAAGCTAGACCCAGACCAATCTTCTAACCATCAATCCAATGGTTGGAAGAAAAGGAGTTGAAGACCATAAGAAAACTCTAAGGGGTAGAGTAAAGATTGAGTTAGATATACAATAACTCAATACTTTAAGCTTGATAGAAGCAAAAGGTCTGAACTGAGAGGAAGTTCGATCTTATTTTCATAAGATTGTTGAACATTACTTTCAGAAGAATGTCAGACTAGAAGCCGAGGTTCATACCTCGAGGAAGTAAGAAATGAATTATAACTTGAGAAAGTGAGTAGTATTGACTCAGAAGTACAAAACCTCAAGTAAGTCATGGATAAGGAAGTTGAACGAAGTTAAAATTAGAGACCTAATAAAGCTCAAATAGGCCAAAGACCGAAGAAGATTGAATATACCAATACCAAAGACTAATAGAATGATTCCTTTCATGGAATCTAAATGACCCAAAATAGATATAGGTATCAACTATAATCCCTGATTGGATGGACTAAATGAGTCTAATCCATTCTTAGGGAAATAAACCATCACGACCATTTTTATGGTAAGTATCTTACCAAGTACCAATATTGCACTTTTGGTAGCAAGGGAAAAACAAAGACCTATTTTATCAAATAGGAGAATGTTATCCAATTAATCCTCAATTAAGACTGTCAGGACAAGATGAAGTCCCAATCATTAAATATTCAAAGTGAAAGGAAACAAGTTTATAGAGTTGAAAGAAATCAAATAATTAAAGTTAGAAGCCATGGCTCAGAGACAGGTATTATTAGATTCCAGAGACAAATCATAGAACTGAAGTTAGAAACTTATGTTCAGAGACAAACCATAATGGATTCCAGGAAGAATCTGGACAAGGGATATATTCAATTATATCCAGTAAGATCATTACGGAGTTCGAGAAAAGTTTAAGTCTGCATAAGTTAGAACCACACTTCGGAAATGTGAGAGAGATCAAACTTCGAGGACGAAGTTTAGTTTAAGGGGTAGAGACTGTAATATCCCAGGTATTGGGGTTACAAAAATAGAGGAAACAGATGTGTGCATTGCATTCATGCATAGAAAATTGGGGAATTTTCGCGCTTTAAAGTAAAACAATCACAATGAACTGAAGTTTCACTTGACCTTGGTGGAATTGAAGTATCTCATCAAGTCAAGCGCTATAAACCTCAATGTGACTTTGCTAAAACCTTGTTTTGGGTAGAGATGATTTGATCTAAGGGGTTAGATCAAATGGAATTAAAACCAACACAAGAACATATGAATCAAGGATCAACTACTTGATCTTATTAAAGATCACAACATGTGAAACCTCATGGTATTCATTCTATTTTAATCTTGGAAACAAGACAAAGAGATCCAACTAAGAAATATATAATTCTTCTCTATTCCAAATTATTAAGCATCAAACCTAGAGAGGTGAGAGTTCTATTATAATTATTAGAGAAGCATTAACAAACCTTGAGCTAAGCCTTGGATATACATCCAAGTATTCAAAACATTATCTTCAAGAGAAACCCTAGGATATTATCCAAGACAATTCCTAGAGAAATAAACCATTTATGTTAAACATAGATATTGATGATCACATCAACCTCTATGGAGCCTAACCTTAGGTTAGTATTAAAGTCCTTCCCAAATGAGAGAGACCATTCATACTAATCCTAGCTCTGTCTATTTAAGAATAAAGGACAACCTTTGAACTAAAGTATTAGGTTGTAAACCATTTCCCTTGGAGTGGTGAGATAACCTAATATCACATGGAATAACACCATATTCATGAGTTGATAAAGTAAGGAGGAGATTAAGTAAATCAAGATAGCCAAGTGGAGTTTTAGACTAGATACCTAAGGAAATATTAAGTACACCATAAACTCTAGAATAAACCATTCCTTTATAAGAGAGCCCCAAGCTATGGTGTTACACTTAAGTAGTTGAAGCAACAATTGAATATGAGGGAGAGAACTATCCATATACTAGATGATTATATCATCATTGTTTCAGTAAAACCCTAACAAAATATCTTAGGTATTCTCGTGGGATATAAATTATTGAAACAACCATAACTATGTCCATTCAAGAAACTATAAAAGAAAGTATATATTTAATTGATCAAGACAACACTTGATCTTGAGAGTGAGAAACCCATTCAAGGAGAGATACCTTAGGAAGTCCAACCTTGATCATTATAAATTGTGTAATGATCATAAACCCTAAGAATTTGAAGTAAAGATATTAAGAACAAGATGATCATATATAATATGTGATCATGCTTTGGAAATATGTGAGGATAAGTTAAACCCTACTAGTATAAGTAGATCCCATTTCCACATGAAATTATAGGGAGATCACTAGTAAGAAACTCTCGACTTATATCCCAACCTTAACTTGTGAACAACTTGGTGACCATAAGTAGTATTCTACCACATCTGCATTCCACTTATTCTTCACCTAAGAAACATAAGAAAACCTTAGTGTAAAACTCCATACTTAATATGGTGAGAAATCATCCATTCATATGACCAAAGTTAACTATAAAAAAGAACTATAACAACTTTAGTTACTTTAACAATAGATCAAGGATATAATAGACAACTATTGGTATAAGATAAAACCAATTCTCAAGTCCTTAGTAATTAAAAGGAGAACAGAAACAATTAAACAACTAACCATATTACCTTGGTTAGGGGAGATTAAAACCTAGCAAATGCAATATGGTGTCATCTCAACTCTATAAACTAGAATTATATCTCAACTCTAGTTTATGTGTCACTATGGTGATCATGATATAAACCCATGCTATAATTGAGATTCAAACCAAATGCCATTAGGTAAATATCATTAGAACCCTAATGGTTCATTAATTAAATACAATGTTTCAATTATAAAACATAAGAGCTACCTAATGCTAAGTCCTATAAGTAAACCATATGTGTAGTGATCAACTATTTATCTTGGTAACCAAGAACAACAATGAGGGAAAAATACCTACCCTAGATCCTTTCAATGATAATTATAGTGTTAACTTTGCAAGGGGGATTGTAATGGAAATCATAAAATCCTAATAGCATTAATGCTCACATAAAACCATATGTGAACAACCCACTTCTCAAATAGAAACCAACCCTAATAATTAACTCTGAAATATTTGGAGTTGAGATTAACAACCCTAATAATTCAAAAATAGATTTGATTACACAAGAAAAAGGAAATTAAAATGAGTGCATAAAATCATGATTAATTACAATTTGAAATAAAGCTCACATATGTGAAATGTTTAATCAAAACAATTGAGTATTACAATAATACTTTTATTAGACTTCATAAAAGACCAATTGTTTAACACCTGCAAAATAGAAAATAGTTAAAACATGAATTCAAAAACAGAATTGAAAACAGTAAATAAAAAAAACAGAAAACAAAATAAAGAAAGGAAAAGGGGGGACTTACCAGACTACCTGGCCGCAGCATCCCATCACCGCAGCCCAAGCCACAGCCCAAGCACCGGCCCAAGTCGCAGCCCACACAACCCAATTACCCCTTCGCAAGGATAAGACTGAAGACAACGTCTTCGTCTTCGTCTCCAACTCTGGACGCCCAGGAGCTCGCCACCGCGACGCCCAGGGCCACGTCCCGCGTCGCCGCCGCATTTGTTGACCGCCAGCACTCGCCGGAGAGCTATAAAACGCGTCGATAATCTCCTTTTCCCCTCTGTTCGTCTAATTCCTCACCAATGCCCGAAACCCTAGCCGCAGACCTCCGCTCGCCGCCGGCGATAGAGGCATCCCCGTGCCTCGCCATGACCACCAACCTCATCGCCATGCTCGACTTGGTCATCAGGCCAAAGGAATTGAGGCGGGGTGAGCCGTAGCGTCGCCGTCGACATCGTCTTCCCCGACACCGCACCGATGATTACCGGCGATGCCGAGCCACCATTGACCACGCCGTCCAAGCCCTGCGTACTCGCGGTGAGCTTCTCTACTACGTGGCATGCTTGCCTTGCTTGATAGCCCGCCGTAGCGTCGCCGCGTCGTGAAACCGTGGCCGCCGCCGTTGTTCATGCTCGCCAGGGTTATTCCGGTGACCAATAGATGGGGGCGCCGCCACCCTTAGGTTCGCTATGGCGCCGCGCATCCAACCAGAGCCTCCACGCGGGCGCGGGAACGCCCTAGCGCCGGCGACCATCGCCAGTTCCCGCCGGCCAGAGACCTCCTCGCCACCGTGGCGATTTTGACTCGGTTAAATACCACGTGGCGGGTGAGGTGGACAGACCCCACCAGTCATAGACTGTGGGTGTGTTCTGTCCGGGTAGGTTTAGTATTTCCTTTTCATTTTATTTCAAAATTCATTAATTGCTGCAACTTTACAAATTTATATAAAATAAATAATAACTCAGAAAAAATGAAAATAAGATATCAAATTTTTTAGAAAAGAAAACTCTATCCAATAAAAATATAAAATGAAATTTTTATTTTTAATAAAAATTCACTTATTTAATACTTGTTATTTAAGCCTTTAATTTTAAATTCTAAATACCATTAAAAATTCAGAAATTAAGAAACCATTTATAAATTAAATAAAACCAGTAAGCAAATAAAGAAAACATGAAAACTAATTTTCTTTATTTGCAATCCTATTAAATCATTATTAGGGAAATTTAAACCCTAATTAATAATTACCCTAATTAGTAAATTATTTAAAAATAATAAAAAGCCAAAGTGAATATTAATTTTATTTCAAAGTTATTAATAACTTCAACTTTAACATGAAGTTATTAATCATAGAATTAAATTGTTAATAGCAAACCCTAAATTCCACATGGAATGATATTATAACCCTATCATTTCATGTGGAACCCTAAAACCCTAACTCTACTAGGAACCCTAGTTCCATTATTACATGTGAACCCTAATTTGCTTCTAACCTAAACCCAAGGTTAAAACAGGTGATCATGGTACTTTAATTCAAATCATAGAGCCACCATTAAAAACAAAAAGACATACCTATGTCCACCTAAAATGTAGAACCCTATCACTAGCAGTTTAGCATTCCATGTGTTCATCCTCATCAGACCTAACTAATCAGGTAGGGTCAACCAAGTGAAAACCCTAGATCCTATTACCAAAGCCATCATCCTTATTGATCCCTAATTAGCATCACACCGTTGTGATGAATGATGGCGTGTAACTCACACGTTCGTTGGGAACCCCAAGAGGAAGGTATGATGCGCACAGCAGCAAGTTTTCCCTCAGAAAGAAACCAAGGTTTATCGAACCAGGAGGAGCCAAGAAGCACGTTGAAGGTTGATGGCGGCGGGATGTAGTGTGGCGCAACACCGGGGATTCCGGCACCAACGTGGAACCTGCACAACACAACCAAAGTACTCTGCCCCAACGAAACAGCTGACGTTGTCAATCTCACCGGCCTGCCGTAACAAAGGATTAACCGTATTGTGTGGAAGATGATTGTTTGCGAGAAAACAGTAGAACAAGTATTGCAGTAGATTGTATTTCAAGATAGAGAATTGGACCGGGGTCCACAGCTCACTAGAGGTGTCTCTCCCATAAGATAAACAAGCATGTTGGGTGAACAAATTACGACTTGGGCAATTGACAAATAAAGAGGGCATGACCATGCACATACATATTATGATGAGTATAGTGAGATTTAATTGGGCATTACGACAAAGTACATAGACCGCCATCCAGCATGCATCTATGCCTAAAAAGTCCACCTTCAGGTTATCATCCGAACCACCTCCAGTATTAAGGGGGTGTTTGTTGTGGCTTTTTTTGGCTTTTGGCTTTGGCAAAAGCCACCAAAAGCACCTAAATAGGTGCTTTTTTGGCTTTTGGATTTTGGAAGCCAAAAACAAAGATCCTATTCTTTTGGCTTCCAAAATCCAAAAGCCAAAAAAAGCACCCGTGCTTTTGGTGACTTTTGCCAAAGCCAAAAGCCAAAAAAAGCCACAACAAACACCCCCTAAGTTGCTAACAACAGACAATTGCATTAAGTATTGCGCGTAATGTAATTAGTGACTACATCCTTGAACATAGCACCAATGTTTTATCCCTAGTGGCAACAGCACATCCATAACCTTAGAGGTTCTTGTCACCCCTCCAGCATTCACGGAGACATGAACCCACTATCGAGCATAAATACTCCCTCTTGGAGTTACTAGCATCAACTTGGCCGAGCATCTACTAATAACGGAGAGCATGCAAGATCATAAACAACACATAGACATAACTTTGATAATCAACATAACAAGTATTCTCTATTCATCGGATCCCAACAAACGCAACATATAGAATTACAGATAGATGATCTTGATCATGTTAGGCAGCTCACAAGATCCGACAATGATAGCACAATGGGGAGAAGACAACCATCTAGCTACTGCTATGGACCCAAAGTCCAGGGGTAGACTACTCACACATCACTCCGGAGGCGACCATGGCGGCGTAGAGTCCTCCGGGAGATGATTCCCCTCTTCGGCAGGGTGCCGGAGGCGATCTCCTGGATCCCCCGAGATGGGATCGGCGGCGGCGCGTCCTCCGGAAGGCTTTCCGTATCGTGGCTCTCGCATCGGGGGTTTCGCGACGGAGGCTTTAAGTAGGCGGAAGGGCAGGTCGAGGGGCTACACGAGGGCCCCACACCACGGGCCGCGCGGCCAAGGGGGGCCGCGCCGCCCTAGGGTTTGGGCACCTCGTGGCCCCACTTCGTTTCCTCTTCGGTCTTCCGGAAGCTTCGTGGCAAAATAGGACCCCGGGCGTTGATTTCGTCCAATTCCGAGAATATTTCGTTACTAGGATTTCGAAACCAAAAATAGCAGTAAAACAGACAATCGGCACTTCGGCATCTTGTTAATAGGTTAGTTCCAGAAAATGCACGAATATGACATAAAGTGTGCATAAAACATGTAGATAACATCAATAATGTGGCATGGAACATAAGAAATTATCGATACGTTGGAGACGTATCAATGAACCTCAGGAACAACCATGCCAAATCCTGAGCATTACATAACCCTGTTCCACTAAACCCTATCAGTATGAGATAATTATTAATCATCCTATTTAGGAAACCACCATTCCTTACTTAGTAAATCCAACAGCCAACCCTAGACAACTGATACGTCCAAAACGTATCTACTTTCCCGAACACTTTTGCTATTGTTTTGCCTCTAATTTGTGTATTTTGGATGCAACTAACATGGACTAACGCTGTTTTCGACAGAACCGCTTCCGGTGTCTCGTTTTTGTGCAGAAATCCAACTTTCGGAAAATCCTCGAAATTTATGCGAAGGCCCTATTTTCCCGAATACCGACGGAGCCGAAGGACAAGTCGGTGGAGGCCCGAGGGCCCCACACCATAAGGCGGCGCGGCCTAGGGGGCCCGCGCGGCCCCGTGGTGTGGCCCCTCGGCCGGCCTCCGACGCCCTCCTTCGGACTATATATTGCCTTCGACCTAAAAACGCACGGAGAGAAGTCGAAGTCGCCGTAAAGCCTCCGAACGCCGCCACATCGCGAAACTCCGTCTCGGGAGCCGTAGTCTCCGTTCGGCACTCCGCCGGGACGGGGAATTGGAGGAGATCATCGCCATCATCACCACCGACGCCTCTCCATCAACCAGCCATGCTTCCCCCATCCATGTGTGAGTAATTCCCCCGCTCGTAGGCCGAAGGGGATGGTAGGGATTGGATGAGATTGGTCATGTAATAGCATAAGATTGTTAGGGCATAGTGCCTAGTGTCCGTAATTGGTACTTTGATGATATTGTTACAACTTGTTATGCTTAATGCTTGTCACTAGGGCCCGAGTGCCATGATCTCAGATCTGAACATGTTATTGTTTCATCATGATATTCATTGTTTATAGTCTTACCTGCAAGTTGTATACACATGTCGCTGTCCGGAACCGATGGCCCCGAAGTGACGAAATCGGGACAACCGGAGGGGATGGTAGTGATGTGAGGATCACATGTGTTCACGGAGTGTTAATGCTTTGCTCCGGTACTCTATTAAAAGGAGTACCTTAATATCCAAGTAGATTCCCTTGAGGCCCGGCTGCCACCGGCTGGTAGGACAAAAGATGTTGTGCAAGTTTCTCATTGCGAGCACGTACGACTATAATTGGAACACATGCCTATTGATTGCTTTGTACTTGGACACCGTTTTATTATTATCTGCAAATGCCCCGCTATGATTGTTACATGAGTTTCTCTCATCCATGCAACGCCCGTTATCCGTCCCCGTGCCTACGTATTTTAATCCTGCTGTTTACTATAATCACTACCGCTCGTCTCTGTTACTCGCCGTCGTTATTTCACTACTACTATCGTTATAAACCGTTACTACTCGATAAACTCTTGCGAGCAAGTCTCGTTTCCGTGTGCAGCTGAATTGACAACTCCGCTCGTTAAGGCCTCCAAGTATTCTTTGTCTCCCCTTGTGTCGAATCAATAAATTGGGATTTACTTACCGCGAAGACCGCTGCGATCCCCTATACTTGTGGGTCATCAAGATCTGTTTTCCGGCGCCGTTGCCGGGGAGCATAGCTTTATTTGGAAGTTCACTTGGATTGATATTGTTCGCTGCAAATTCTCCATCATGGGTAAAGCTCGCGATTCTAAAGTCGCCATATTACCATCCACTACAAGAAAAGGTACAACTCTGCGTACCTCTGCTACACTTGATTCACCATCTGTGATAAGTCAACTTGTTTCACCGCCACAAGCTTCTCTTGGTGGTACTTCTGCTGAATCTGAAAACTCTCATAATATTGATAATGTTTCTGCTGTGCTTGATGATAGTGGTTCCTTGGGATCCTTTCTAGATGCTACAATTGCTAGGTCTAGACAAATTGAAAATGCCACTACACCTGTTAGTTCACCTGAACTTGATTATTCTAGTGATGATCCTGATGAAGATTATGTAGAGCTTAATGATGATCTTATTAATAGATGCAATGCTATCGTCGATGCAAGAAACATTAAAAAGTTTCTTACACAATATACCGTTAGACATAAGTCGTCTCCTGATCCTGAATTTGCCACATCTCCTATATGCATTAAGGATAAAGATTATGATTTTTCTCTTGATCTATCTCATATAGCTATTGTAGAGAAAGCACCCTTTTGTGGTACTGAAAAAGAAAGTGCTGTAGAACACATGAATGAACTTTCTTCTATGAGTAGCTTGTTTTCTGATGATGACAAGATGCGTACTTACTTTGTCATTAAATTTTTTCCTTTCTCATTAAAGGATGATGCTAAAACTTGGTATAACAATTTGCCTCCTGGTTCTATTAAAAGTCCATCTGATTTGCGTGATGTTTTTTTTCGAAAATACTTTCCCGCTAGTGCTCAACATGCTGCTTTACAGAGAATTTATAGGTTTGACCAAGGAGATGAAGAGAAATTGCCTGCGGCATGGGCAAGATTTTGTTCTCTTATCAGAGCTCGACCTGGACATGATTTAGAAAAGAATGATCTACTTGATATATTTTATAGTGGACTAACCATTGAATCTAGAGCATATTTGGATAGTTGTGCTGGTTGTGTTTTCAGGAAAAAACTCCAGATGAAGCTGAAGAATTATTGGCTAGAATAAGCCGGAATCATGATGATTGAAATACACCTGAACCAACTCCAACACCAATATTGAAGAAGAGGGGTTTAATTGAATTGAATGATGAAGATATGCGGGAAGCTAAGAAGTCTCTCAAGGAGAAGGGTATTAAATCCGAAGATGTGAAGAATCTACCTCCTATAGAAGATATATGTGAGATAATTCCCCCTTCATCCATGATTGAGGTAAACTCCCTTCAACGCTTTACTAGGGAAAATATTCCGTATTCAGAACCTCCTGCTCAATGCTTAGATGAGTTTGATAATTATATTGTTAAGCAAGAAAATTTTAATATGAGAGTAGAGAATCATCTAATGGAAAATTCTCAAGCTATTAGCAATTTGCATGATATTGTGGAGAGAACCTCCAATGATGTTAAGATGCTTGTTAAACATTTTCAAATGATTCAAACTCAAATTGATCAACTCACTAAAGTGCAAAATGACTTGCTAAATAATAATTCTAAAGAGAAACATGCTTATGAAGTAACAACTAGAGGTGGTGTCTCTACCCAGGATCCTCTATATCCTGAAGGGCATCCCAAAAGAATTGAACAAGATTCTCAACGCATTGAACCTAGTGCTCCTTCTAAGAAGAAAAAGAAGAAGAAACATAAAAATGTTGTAGAATCCTCTGAACCTGTTAATGATCCTAATAGTATTTCTATTTCCGATGCTGAAACCGAAAGTGGTAATGAACATGATAATGATAATGATAATGATAAGAATGATGCTTCTGATAAAGAAGAGGTAGAAGATGAACCTGAAAAGCATGCTAAAAATAAAAAGTATACTAAAGAAGATTGTATTGCTAAGAAACATGGTAATGAAAGAGAACCTTGGGTGCAAAAGCAAATGCCTTTTCCTGCTAAGAAATTAAAATCAAAGGAAGAAGAACACTATAATAAATTTTGTGATTGGATGAAACCTTTATTCTTGCAAATCCCTTTGACTGATGATATTAAATTGCCTCCTTATTCAAAGTATATGAAATATATTGTTACTAACAAGAGGAAAATCCCCAATGAGGAGATTTCCACTATGCTTGCTAATTACTCTTTCAATGGCAAAGTGCCAAAGAAGTTGGGCGACCCAGGTATATGATACGTCTCCAACGTATCGATAATTTCTTATGTTCCATGCCACATTATTGATGTTATCTACATGTTTTATGCACACTTCATGTCATATTCGTGCATTTTCTGGAACTAACCTATTAACAAGATGCCGAAGTGCCGCTTCTGTTTTCTCGCTGTTTTTGGTTTCGAAATCCTAGTAACGAAATATTCTCGGAATTGGACGAAATCAACGCCCAGGGTCCTATTTTGCCACGAAGCTTCCAGAAGACCGAAGAGGAGACGAAGTGGGGCCACGAGGTGGCCAAACCCTAGGGCGGCGCGGCCCCTGCCTTGGCCGCGCGGCCCTATGGTGTGGGCCCCTCGTGCCCCCTCCTGACCTGCCCTTCCGCCTACTTAAAGCCTCCGTCGCGAAACCCCCAGTACCGAGAGCCACGATACGGAAAACCTCACCGAGACGCCGCCGCCGCCAATCCCATCTCGGGGGATTCGGGAGATCGCCTCCGGCACCCGCCGGTGAGGGGATTCATCTCCCGGAGGACTCTACGCCGCCATGGTCGCCTCCGGAGTGATGTGTGAGTAGTCTACCCCCGGACTATGGGTCCATAGCAGTAGCTAGATGGTTGTCTTCTCCTCATTGTGCTTCATTGTCGGGTCTTGTGAGCTGCATAACATGATCAAGATCATCTATCTGTAATTCTATATGTTGCGTTTGTTGGGATCCGATGAACAGAGAATACTTGTTATGTTGATTATCAAAGTTATGTCTATGTGTTGTTTATGATCTTGCATGCTCTCCGTTATTAGTAGATGCTCTGGCCAAGTTGATGCTAGTAACTCCAAGAGGGAGTATTTATGCTCGATAGTGGGTTCATGTCTCCGTGAATCTGGAGGGGTGACAAGAACCTCTAAGGTTATGGATGTGCTGTTGCCACTAGGGATAAAACATTGGTGCTATGTTCAAGGATGTAGTCACCGATTACATTACGCGCAATACTTAATGCAATTGTCTCGTTGTTAGCAACTTAATACCGGAGGGGTTCGGATGATAACCTCGAAGGTGGACTTTTTAGGCATAGATGCATGCTGGATAGCGGTCTATGTACTTTGTCGTAATGCCCAATTAAATCTCACAATACTCATCATAATATGTATGTGCATGGTCATGCCCTCTCTATTTGTCAATTGCCCAACTGTAATTTGTTCACCCAACATGCTGTTTATCTTATGGGAGAGACACCTCTAGTGAACTGTGGACCCCGGTCCAATTCTCTATACTGAAATACAATCTACTGCAATACTATTCTACTGTTTTTCTGCAAACAATCATCATCCACACTATACATCTAATCCTTTGTTACAGCAAGCCGGTGAGATTGACAACCTCACTGTTTCGTTGGGGCAAAGTACTTTGGTTCTGTTGTGCAGGTTCCACGTTGGTGCCGGAATCTCTGGTGTTGCGCCGCACTACATCCCGCCGCCATCAACCTTCAACGTGCTTCTTGGCTCCTACTGGTTCGATAAACCTTGGTTTCATACTGAGGGAAAACTTGCCGCCGTACGCATCACACCTTCCTCTTGGGGTTCCCAACGGACGCGTGCTGTACGCATATCAAGCTCTTTTTCTGGCGCCGTTGCCGGGGAGATCAAGACACGCTGCAAGGGGAGTCTCCACTTCCCAATCTCTTTACTTTGTTTTTGTCTTGCTTAGTTTTATTTACTACTTTGTTTGCTGCACTAAATCAAAATACAAAAAAATTAGTTGCTAGTTTTACTTTATTTGCTATCTTGTTTGCTATATCAAAAACCCAAAAAAATTAGTTACTCGCATTTACTTTATTATCATGTCTAGTCCCGTAGTTGTTACTCTATCACTCTGAGGAATCGATCTTCACTTTTAAACAAGGAGGTGAAGAGAATTTTAAAGAAGCATGGTCTAGAATTTTTGATGCTTATAGTAAAACTGAACCTAAAATGACCTTAAGTTTGCTTCTTAGTAATTTCTATTTCGGGCTTATTCTTCGCTATAGATATGCCTTAGATGCTTGTAGTGGGAGGAGATTTCCTTCATTGTGATGGGGATCAAGCTTTTAATGCCATAAGGAAATTGATTACATCATTTAGCTCCGATAATAATTTTGATCCATCTCATGCTAGCATGCATAATAGATTAAACACTATTGAAACAAATATATCCTGTTTAAAAGAAGTGTATAACCGAATTCGCGAATACTATGATTATGTTCCATTAAGCTTCAAACCTTCAATGTGGGTGCCTACCGTTAAAGCTACTATTGGTGGTGAAACTTTTCCTGCTCGTTGTGATATTATGTCCGAGTTTTGCCTCATGCCTGAAAAAATTTATAAATCTTTGACACTTTGGGGACTTATCGAAGGGGAGAAGAAATAACTCTTATGGATAACTCTGTTGTAATTCCTAAGGGTATAGCTGAAGGTGTTTTCACAACCTTTCTTGGAAGGACGGTATCCACCGATTATCTCGTTATTGAATGTGTAGGGACGAGGACAAATCACGCTTGGAAGATCCTACTTTGAAACTCATGGGAGCGGTCATA